>NW_002987095.1:451193-455273 GCF_000006295.1 Pediculus humanus corporis
GTCTAGTTACACGACAAAATAAAAACCGTTTTTTTTTTTACCCACGCCGAAAGTCAATTGATCACACACGTGGTGGAGGGGAAAGGGGGGGGAACGGGGTACACGTACAAAAATGGCGGATTCGGTTTTTTTTTTTCGTTAATTAATTAATTACATAGCAAAATAAAAATCATCGACATTTTTATCTTTGTTAGTACGTTTTTTTATCCAATCGTCAAAAAAAGCAGTTTTAACGACTAAATCAAAATCGTCGCAATTCGTATCGACGACGACTCCCACGGTGTGTATTTCACCCTTGGCATTAACACCGGCAACGGGAGATCCGAGAGTGCCGTGGCAGTAGCTATCGTTGGGATGAATGCAAAAATACATCAATTTATTAAAACCGGGAGTTTCTTTAGAATAAAGTTTACGACATTTAGCCCAATTTGAATGTACGGCTTCGCAAACGGCAGAATGATACACGGATTTTTTCGGTAAAGGTTGTCCGAAAGTATACGTTTTGTTCAAATGTATACCAAATATGGCGGTTTCCTTACCGTAAATGGGTGTGTGCCTAGTCGTGGTTTTATCACCCAAAACGGCGGGTCGTAAATAAGGATCGAATTTCCATTCGTCAATTAATTTAACTAAAGCCACGCGATATTCGTGTAATAAAACGTGATCTATTTTTCTCACTTGTGTATTCGCGCTCCAATGTGGACACGTCGTACCACCCAAAACCAATATGTTTTCGTAATTTGAAAATGGCGGACTGAAAATTTTTTCAGCCGTTAATACCGTATTACTATTCACAACCGTACCCAAACCCAAATAATTACCCGATGTGACGAATAGAAAAATTACTACGAATGGCGAATTATTATTTTTTCTAATGGATTTACAATCTTGAAATTCGTGGGGTGTTACAAATAACGAATATCTCTCAGCTGTCGAATCTGTATCGTTCCATCTGAAAACAAAAATAAATTCGTGACGTTCGATATATTTATAATCTTTCGACAAATTATTAATTTTCGAATCCTTTACGTCGACTTAACGAATAATAATTTAATTAATATCTCCGTCCACTTATTATTAAAAATTCTTTTTCGAATTCGAATTCTAAATTGACGAAATTTATTAATAAATTATTTTTAAACTCGAACGTTACACGTTCGGATTTTATATTCCCGTGACAAATAATACCGATTAAATAATTTTCATAATTTACATTTTAAATCGAAATTTATGTTAGAACAAACGGGAAAATGGCTGTCGTTTTAACCGTTACGAACGTTAAAAAATAACAAATTTTTTTAATTATTAAAAATACCCAAAGATGGCACTGACGATCGTTTGTAAATAAAAAAAAATTTTTTTTTTCTTTGGTCAACGTCACTAATTTTAAATTATTATTATTATTATTATTAATTATCGAACGAACCTTTTTCGATTTAATCGAATAAATCGTTTCGATATATTTTAAAAAGTACACATAAAACATAATTTTACGTTATTAATGATTAAAAAAATTTTTTTTTTAAATAGAGAAAATTAGTTTTGACATTTATCAAAGGAATTCAAATATCGATCTCGCGTCAATTATTATTATTATTATTATTATTATTACCATTATTATTATTAAATTTTCGTAAAGGGAAAATTATTTTAAACACTTACGTTATATTATCGTAATCATGAGCGTAAACTATAACTGTTTTTTGATTGAAATAAGTTAATGGCAAAATACGTAATAAAAAAACTTTAATTAGTAACATGCTTGCAATTTATTTATTATTATTATTATTATCATTCCGTATGAATAATATTATTATTATTATTATGATCAAAACAAATAATAATAATAATAATAACTCGTCAAAGTCATAGACGTAAAATTAAATTATCATTATTATTATTAATTATTCATAAAGAAGAAAATTTTTTTGTTTTCGCGCCATTTTTTTTTTAATTTTAAATTTATAATAATAATAATAATTCTTTGTTTTTTTGCGAGTGTGTTTTTGATAAGTTAATATATAATAATAAATCCTTACGAAAGAGAGATAAAGAGAGAGAGAAAGGGAGAGAGAGAGAGAGAATATTATTATTTAAAATTAAATAAATAATGATGACCTTTTGTCAGTTTCAAAAATACATTATTTATTACTCGTAATTATTTTTTTTTTGCACTTCCGGTTATTTATTTATTTATTTATTCATTACGTAAAATATATATATTTCCGGTTTTTTATAATAATTATGACGTCAAAGGAAAATATTTTTAAATCCTAGCGTTGTGGTTTTAATAATTAAAATTTTTTTATTTGTGAAAAATAATAGTAATGATGATGATGATAATTAAGATACGAACAAATTTTTTGATTCCACTGATTGATTGATTGATTGATTTCTATACGTTTTATTTCAAAGGAAAAGAGGACCTAGTGTGGGGGGAGGGTGCGCGAGTAAATAAGAAAAAGGAAAGGAAATTATAAAAAAATCGTTTTGTTTGTTTGTTTGTTTGTTTAAAAGCAAACAATATATAATACAAACGAATGGGGTTACGAACGAATTCAGGTTTCGGAAAGGATTAATCATCATTTTAAATAATATTTTATTATTATTATTAATATATTTTTCCTTTTAAAAATTACCAAAGGAAAAAAAAATTTGATATTTTCTAAAAGGGATGCGAATCGTTTACGTGAAAATAATTTTTGTGAAGATTTAAAAAAAAAAAAAAAAAAAAAGAAAATCGATGCGAATTTAATTGATTGACATTCATTAACCTTCAATTTGTGATTCGATATTTATTTTTTTGCGTTGGAAAACTTTCGACCGTGTAAATCCTTAAATATATATATTTATTTTAAATTACTTTCTTTCTGTCTCTTTTTTTTCGTTGAAATTTATGCCCCTTTAACGTACGTGTGCATTCTACCCCTAATTGTCTTTAAATTCCACTCCTTGCCACCCTGATGAACTCTTGATGACCTCTTGGTGACCCCTTTTTTTTAAATTATATGGAAAGGTTTGTGCCACGACAATAACCTGAAACGATTTCCATCTCTCTCTCTCTTTGAAAGAATGTTTTTCATTCTCTCTGTGTATTTCTCTCTCTCTCTCTCGTCGTCTTTCTCTCTTTCTCTCACTGTCTGTCTGCTCATTTTTCTGTCTAATTCTCTTTCTTTCTTTCTCATTCTCTCTGTCTAACTATTTCTGTGTCTCTCTACTTTTCTCTTACTTTTTCTTTGCCTTTCTCTGACCCTATCTGTTTGTTTCTGTCCTTGTCTGTTCATTTCTCTCTCTCTGTCTAATTCCTTCTCTTTTTGTCTTTCTTTCACTGTCTTTCTGTTAATCTCTTTGTCTATTTCTCTGTCTCTCTTACTGATTTTCTCATTGCCCGCCTGCTTCTCTCTGTAACTATTAACTGTAACTATTTCTGTGCTCTGTCCACTTCTCTCTGAATCTATCTATCTTAGTCTTCAGTCTTATCTCTCTCTCTCTCTCTCTCTCTCTCTCATTTTGCCTTTTTTCCCTTTCTCCTTCCCCTCTCTTTTCCTCCTTTCTTTCTTTCTTCTTTTTTCACATTTCCACATTTCTTTCTTTCACTTTCTCCCTTCTCCTTCCATTTTTTCTTTCTTTCTTTCTTTCTTCACATTTCATTTTTAAATCCGTTCATGTATGAAATTTGACCCTATTATCAAACTCATAATTGGGTCATTTTTTGTCACGTATAAAATTTCTTTCAAAAAAAAAAAAAGAAAAAGAAAAAAAGAAAATCCCATTTTAAAATTTGTTATCGATAAGAAAAAGGAAAAAAAGAAAATATTATAAAAACCTTTTTTCCTGTCTCTCTCTCTCTCTCTTTCTTTTCCCCTCTCTCCCCTCCCTTATTTCAATACTTAAATCTTATCAATTGAAGTTTAATTAAGTTTAAATCTGAACATGAAAAGATTTTAAATTACAAAAAAAAAAAAAAAAAAAAAAATTAAAAAGAAAAAGAGAGATAGAAAGAGAAAAAAATATTAAAGGGTTTTCCTTTCTCTCTCTCTCTCTCTTTCTTTTTAAAAAGGTAAATAATTGAATTTAATT
>NW_002987095.1:455925-457456 GCF_000006295.1 Pediculus humanus corporis
GTTTAAAAGTGAGAGAGAGAGAGAGAGAGAGAGAGAGTGAGATGAAAAAAAAATTAACCGATAGAATTATTATTATTATTATTATTATTATTAGTATTTCACCCCGAGTAAATTCCGATAAATAAATATCGGACTTCAACAAGTGCGTGCGTGAGTGCGTGTGCGTGCGTGATGACGATTACACGGAAAGTTAAATAAAAAAAAAAAATTCCTGTCGGGTAAAAAAAAAAAAATAACAAACCGAAGGGAGTGAAGAGGAGGAGTCGGGCGGGAGTGGGGGGAGGGCGAGGGGAGGGGGGAACGTGAAGAAAAGAGAAGGAAGGAAGAAGGATTTCAAATGTAGTTTAGGAGGAGCCAGCATTGAATTTAAACGACGACCGACAGAACGAAGAGTGACTCTTGTCTGTACGGGAACTTTTTTCTCTTTCACGGGAATTTTTTTTTTTTTCTCGGGATTTTTAACGGGGAATAATAAGTATTTTATTACTCTCTCTCTCTCTCTCACTCTTGTTATCACGTGATAAATTTTTTTTTTGTTTTTTTTTTTTTTTGGGGGGGGTTTAAAAAAAAAAAAAAAAAATTTTTATCGTTGAATTGTGTTATAATTATGGTGGATTTTTATGTGAATTTTAAACATTCGGTAAGTTTTTATTTATTTACAACAACAACAACAAACACAAACACAAACAAAAAAAATTATTTATTATTATTATTATTATTATTTTGTAAACGATTTTTTTTTTTTTGTGAAAATTTTTTTTTTTTCCTATTTATAAATTTTATTTTTTTTTCTCTGCTGTTGTCGTTGTCGTTGTTGAAAAATTAAATTTTTTGACAAACCGGAAGTCAATAATAATAATAATAATAATAATTTAAATTTTTTACGTTACGAACGTGGTTTTTTTTTTTTTTTCTATTACCACGGTAATTTTTTTTTTACACAAATTTTAATAATTTTATCGTGAAAAAAAAAAAAAAAAAAAAAAAAAAAACAGATTAAAATGATTTAGTGAGAAAGAAAGAGAGAGGGGGGTGGGGGGGGGTTTTGCAAAAGGGACAAAATCCCATTTTTCATATTTTAAACCGGAAAGAGTTCCCGCAAAAAAAAAAAAAAAAAAAAAAAAATTTTTTGCACCTGAAATAAATTATACTATTAATTAATTTTTATTACATTTTTATTATCATCATCATCTTTTTTTTTTTACTATACTCACGAAATGTGTGAGAAAAAGAGAGAGAGAGAGTGAGAGAGAGAGATGGTGTTAGACATTTTTATTTAAACAAAATCATTGATAATTTATTACGTAAAACGATAATCATCCCTCGCGATAATTATTTAAAAAAAAAAAAAAACGGGGGGTGTGAAAATTTATACATATATATCCGATCGATATCGATAATATTAATAATAATAATAATTATCACGTACGATTGTTAAAGTTTATCATTATTATTATTATTATTATTATTATTATTGTTAAATTTAATCACGTTCACTTTATAATATTTTTTTCTTTTTTTTTCTTTTATT
>NW_002987095.1:457651-483449 GCF_000006295.1 Pediculus humanus corporis
AAATTTAACGACAAAACAATTAAAAGGAAAAACCGTGCGAATTCATTTATTCATTCATTCATTCATTCAGTCATAAAAAATTTTTTTTCGTTTTGTTTTTCCTTTTTTTTCCCGAGGATGAGTAAGGAAAAATGATGGAAAATCAATGATACGAATAACAAATGTTTTTTTTTTTTTTTTAATATTTTCACGTTGTATCATCATCATCATCGTCATCGTCATCGTCATCATCATTATTATTATTATTATTGTTATTAATTTTTTTAATTGAAAACTAATGACCGACGATAACAAAAGCGAAAGCGAAAAAAAAAAACGAACATATTTATTACTCTTAGCCGTATGGTATAAACTAAGAGTTTTCCTTTGTTAACCTTTGACCTTTTTTCCTTTTTTAATATTAATAAAAGGTAATCATTATCTTATTGAACGCACACACACATATATATAAATAAATATTAAAGAAAGAAATTTTTTTTTTATTATGTATCAATAAATTAATTAATTAACTTAATTAATAATAATAATAATAATAACGTCATCGTCGTTTAATTAATAATTAATAAAAATTTAATTTTTATTTTAATAAATTATTAATTGGTGATGTAAACGTTATCAAAATAATAATAATAATAATTTGTTTTTAATAATTCGTGCATATTCGCGCGTGTAAGCATATTATCAATATTATTATTATTATTATTATTATTATTATTATTATTAACTGACGCGTATATTTTCATAATAAAATATTTACGAGAGTAAATTTTGCGTGACGACAACAACAACATAAAAAATTAATAATGATAATAATAATAAATTAATCATGTTTTAAAATTTCTTTTTTTTTTTTTTTTTTTCATTTGATTTTTCACATCGTTTCATCTTTTTAAATTAAAAAAAATATTAAAATGAAATATTAATTGATTTGATGTTCTTATAAGTTAAACATATTAAAAAGGATCATTTAAGAAAAAAAAATAGAAAAGAAAATTCGTTGCGAAATTATTATTCTTATGCACCAGAGTTTTGCATTATGTATAATTTTTTTTGAGGGGGGAGAGAAGAGGGGAGAGGCGGATATGGAATCAATTCCAGGTTTTTTTTTTATAGATTTTTTTGGAATATTTCGCGCGTTTGTTATTATTTTTTTTTTCTCGAAAAATATCCAATATGGCGTCAAGTCTTTCACGATTTCCTCTTTTAAATTTTTTTTTTTGTGTTTGTGACACGTTTCCGACGAGTTTACTCCTACTTCGTCGTGTTCCCAAAATCCGTTTCCGCTTTTCCACAATCCCATCGATCTTTACTTCTTAATTATTATCATTATTATTATCTGATAACTCGTTAATAAGGTATCGACGTATTATAAATTTTTCAAAATACGTAACAACAAAAAAATTTATTGTTTTTTTTTTATCACGTTAACATTATCATTATCATCATCATCATCATCATCAACAACATTATTATTATTATCGCAGATGAAAAAAGGAAAATGGCGGATAAAAAAAAAGTTTTAAAGTTTAAAAAAAAAAAAGTTATTTAAAAAAGTTAACAGGGAGGGGGAGGGGAAAAAAAATTAAAATATTGATCGAGTATTAAAAAAAATTTGTTACCAGTTTTTACAAAAAATTATTATTATTATTATTATTATTTCATCAATGGAATTATAATTACCGTAAAGAAAAGAGAGAGAGAGAGAGAGAGAGAAAAGAGTAATAAAATGAAAAAAATAATTAAATAAAATGGGGCATGTTATAGTTTAATCAAATTTTCTTTTTTTTTTTTAATTACAATCATCGAACGATTACGATTTTTTTTTTAATGAATAGAGAGAGAGAGAGAGAGAAAAGATGGACGTCATCAGGTGTCTTTAGAAACTATCCTTTTTTTTTTTTTTTTTGGAGGTTATTAAGTAAATTAGATAAAATTTTAACGAATAACAAGAAAACCGGAAAATTTATAACAAACCTTTTTAACACCTTTTTTTACGAATTTCATTTGTTTCAACAGTGGAAAAAAAAAAAATTTTCTTTTGGCGAATTAAAAAAAAATTTTCTCAAATAACCACATGCGATTAATAATTTTCTCACTTTCTCTCTCTCTCACTCTCTCTTTCTCTCTTTATCGAAAAGTTAATAATTTTTTTTTTACGTTACACGTAATGAAGAAAAAAAAAAGTAAATAAAAGTTTAAAAACTTTTTAAAACATTTCAAATTAGTTTTAAAAAGCGTAAAAATGTCGACGGTTAGTTAAAAAAAAAGAAAATGTCTGAACGAAATAAAAAAGTAAAAAAATTTCAGATGAAAAAAAAACTGAAAAAAAAATTAAGGAGAAAAATTAATACAAATTTTTATAAAATGAATCATTTTTAAAAAAAAAATTTAATAACAACCCCATTTTTTCCGGTGATTATCCGTCGATCACGTGTTTTTTAAAAACGAATTTAATAACAACTATTTCCGGTGATTTTCCATAGATCACATTTTTAACAAAAACAAATTTTTTATTAACTAGCTAATATCAGCAGAACAAAATTTTTTTTTTCTCTTCCTCCTCCTCCACATCTAAAATCAACAAAAAAAAAAAAAAAGGGGGGGGGGCAAAAAAAACTCATTCGTTTCGCTTTTTATTTAAAAAAGGAAAAAAGGAAAAAAGGAAAAAAAAGGAAATTTAAATAACAAAGAAATAATAATAATAATCGAAAAAAATCGATAAATCAATTCTAATATAAAATTTCATTATTAAAAAAAAAACTTTTTTCCTTTGAATGTCAAAAAAAAAAAAAAAATTCCTTTTTGACGTCATTAGTAGTTGTAGTAGTCACCGATTGTAAATTCATCATCATCATCATCATCATCATCATCGTTATCATCATCATTATTATTATTAATTTTTTTTAAACAAATCTCATCGAATAATAATTTAATCGATTTGTAAAATTTTTTTTTTCGTAAACGACGCACTAAAATAAATAATTATGTAGAACTATTATTATTATTATTATCATCATCATCAACATCATCATCATTATCTTCATCATCATCATCATCATTATCATCATCATTATTAATTTTTTTCAAACAAATCCCATCAAATAATAATTTAATTGATTTATAAAATTTTTTTTTTTCGTAAACGACGCACTATAATAAAAAATTATTTAGAACTATTATTATCATCATCATCATCATCATCATCATTATTATTATTATTATTATTATTATTATTATTATTATTATTACTGCCTAAAAAAAAAAAGTAGAAGAAAATCGCATTGGAAAAACGTTTTTTATTTTTTTTTTTCCTCGAAAAATAAATTTTCTGACAAAAATTAATGAGCTTTACGTTTACACGTCAAACTATTTATTATTATTATTATTATTATCATCACTTTTCAACTCGACAAAATTCTAAATACTTGTCGGTTATTATTATTATTATTATTATTATTATCACTTTTGATTTTCACAAAATTTTTCTTTCCTTTTTCCATTTTCTAACGGTTTTTCTTTTTCTTTTTTTTTTTTTTAATGTTTTGTAAATAGGTTTTGATTACGTAATAAATAAAAATGTAAAATTTTGCAAAGCGACGTAAAAATTTATCAACGGAAATCATTTTTAATAATAAATTAAAATAATTTCCCCCCCCACTCCCCCCGGACTTCCCCCCCGCGCTCAAACGAAATTATTTTACAAAAACTTTTGTCTCCATTTAACGAAATAATTTCTTTTATTGCGTGCGTGTGCGTGTGTGAAATTTTAAAGAATTATTATTATTATTATTTATTTATTTACTCTATGACGTTTTTTTTTTTTTTATTTTCCTCATTCGGTAATGACGTCATCATTAAGTTAATTTTACTTATTTTTAATATGCGAAATTCGTATGTATGCGTTGAAAAAGTTTATTTTATTTTCTTACTACATTAATAATAATAATAATGATAAATTTTTTTTATTTGTAATTTTTGATAACATTTAAAAAGCAGACGACAAAAACAAAATAAATAAGTAATAATAATAATAATAGTTTTCTTTTTCTTTTTTTTACGAATCGAAATCGAGTTTTTCTTGTTATCTTAAATTATAAAACAAATTTAAAAAAAAAAAAAAAAATTGTTTCGAGTTTTTATTATTATTATTATTATTATTATTATTTAAACTTTGATAAGTTATGGTTTATTGCACTCGTACAAAAACAAACAAACAAGCAACAAAACAAAATACACTGCACTTGATAATTCTCGGGCAAATAACGATTTTATTTTTATTTTTTTTTTAAGACGGTTTTTGATATTAAAAAAAAAGAAATTATTATTATTATTATTATCATAATTTTCTAATGGGGAGTTCCTGGTTACTACCCTGATTCCTTAGAAATAAATTTAAGGTATATCGGAAAAAAAAAATTTAGAATTTTACAACGTGAAATTTTTTTTTTGATAAATCCATTTTTTTTTTTTGAATTGAGTTTTCCGATGAAAATCCCGATGATCAGTAGCGTAACCAGGATAAGAAAGAAGGCTTAAGACGTTTACAAAAAGAACAAAAAAAAATTTGTTCTCATTTCGTTTATTAATATTATTATTAAAATGTAAAAGTTTTTTTCTATAATCAATAAATTTATTTACGGTCGTGATAGATTAAAGCAGAAGATAATGGATGAGAGGAAGGGGAGGTGGAGGGGAAAGGGAAGGAGGAGGAGGAAGGGAAGGATAGAAGGAGAAGGCTTAAGTTTATATAAAAGCCAAAACGAAAAAGTAGTAAAAAGAGTAAAAAGATTTCTTTAAAAATTTACAGCGATATAAAAAATGAATGAATATATATATAAATATATATATCGAATCGATCGATATTGATCGATATCGATTGATTGATGAAAACAAAAGAAAGAAATCTTTTAAACCGTATAAAAGGTATATTTAGTTTTTTTTTTTTTTTTTTCAAAAAATTTAAAATTAAAATAACCGAAAAGTAGTAAAAAAAAAAAAAAAAAAAGTTGAAAGGCTTTGACGTCTTTTAAAACTGTATAAGAACCAAAACAAAATACTTTTCGGATAAATAAAAAAAAATAAAATCGTGGTTTTTAAAAAACAACAACAACAACAACAAACAACAAACGAGAAAAATTTTTTTTTTTAATGATTTTTAAGATGATGAGGTTGCGGTTGTTAATTTTTAATTTTTTTTCCTTTTTTTTCCCTTTTTTTTCCGATTTTCGGTGTCGATTTATAATCTTGTTTAAAATTTAATATGAGAAAAATTAAATCAACAAACAATTAACAAAAAGAAAAATAAAAAATAAAAAGTAAGCAGCAAACCACTTGAAACGTAGAGAAGAGAAAGAAAGAAGGAGAAGGGGAAAAAGAGAGAGAGAAAGGGAAAAAATAAATAAAAAGAGAAAGAGGGAAGGGGGAAATAAGAGAAAGAATAAGAGAAGAAAGAGGGAGAGAGAGAGAAAAGGAGAATAATAAAAAAAAACAAAAACAGAGAAAAAGAATGAGAAAGGAAGAGAATAATAGAATATGAAAAAGAGAGAGAATAAAAGGAAAGAGAGAGGGGAACAAGGAGAAAGAGAGAAAGAGAATACAGAAAAAAAGAAAGAGGGAGGATGAGTAGGAGGAAAGAAAGGAGAGAGTAAAAAAAACAGTAAAAGAGAAAAAGGATGAGAAAGGAAGAGAATAATTGAATAGGAGAAAGAAAGAGAGAAAGGGAGAAAACAAAGATAAAAAGAAACAGGGAGGAGAGAGAGGGAGGAACGAAGAAAGAGAATAAAAAACAAGAGAGAGATAGAAATAGATAAAGAGAGGAAAAAAAAAGAGAGGATGATAAAGATAAACAGAGAAAGGGAGAGAATAAAATAGAAAGAGAAAGAAATAGAGGAAAAGAGAAAGAGAATGAGAGAGAGAATAAAACAAAAGGAAAAAAAAGAAATAAAAAAAGAGAATGAGAGAAAGTGAGAGAAGTAATGAAAAAAAAAAGTGAGAAACGGAGACAGTTAAATAGATAGAAAAAGAGAGAGAGAGAGAAAAAAAAAGACACCTTTGTAACCTTTGACCTTTTTTTTTTATTCGAAAAAAAAAAAAATTAGCAACGTTATTATACAAATTTAATTCGATTATAAAAAAGTTTTACGCATTTTAAAGTTAAAACGACAAAAAAAAAAACAAAACAAAAAAAAGGGAAAAAGGGCTGTTGTTGTTGTTGTTGCTGTTGTTGCGTTTGTTACCTTTACATATGTATTCAAATAGAATTATGTTGCGTGACGTTGTTCAATTCAACAAAAAAAAAAAAAATGAAAAATGGGTTGTTGACTCGGAGTATTATAATTCTCTCCATCCTTTTTGAAATATAATCAAGATATCAAAGGATTTATGGCGACAGCTTCAACACATGCAGAAAATGTTTATATAAAAAGGTTCTCAAACGTTTCAGGCGTTAAAAAAAATTGTTTGCTTTAATAATAATAATAATAATAATAATAATAATAATAATAATAATAATAATAATACTTTTTTCCCCTTTCTTTACTACTACTACTACTACGTTAATCAAATTTAGTTTCTTCGTGCGAAAAAAAAATATTTATTTAAGAACTCAGAAAAAAAAAAATAAAAAAACAAAATGACGAACGATTTATTATCATCATCATCATCATCATTATTATTATTATTGTTATTAATATTTATTAACTTTTTTTTTTTTTTTCCTTTCGGGTAATTTAAATCAAATTATTACTATTTTTATCCATCCGGCGAATTCAGCCACCTTTTTTTATTCTTTCTTTATTCTTTAATCCTCAGGTTAATTATTTTTCTTTGAATGCATTGTTGCCAACTTTTCCCCATTCCCCCAGTCCCCCCTTTTTCTCCTCTTGAAATTACTTAAAATTGAGCGTTTAAAAAAAAAAAAAATAAAAAAAAGTAAACTTAAATTAAAAGTTTTTGAAATTATTATTAATCTTATTTTTACGCATCGATTAAAAAATGTAATTAAATTAAATTTTAAATTCATTAAACTCGCCACCCGCCCCCTCCCCCTTTTTTTTTTACTTTCATTATTCTCTCACTCTCTCTCTTTTTCTCTATTTTTTTTCTCAGTCTCTTTCCCTTGTTTTATTTATCCCTCTTTCTCTACCTATTTTTTTGTATTTCTCTATCTCTCTCTTTCTCCTCCTTTTTCTCTTTCTCTTTTCCTCTATTCCTTTTTTTCTCTGCCTCTTTCTCTCTCTTGCTCCACCTCCTCCCCTCCCTCTTCCATCTGTATCTAATTTTTTGTACTTCTCTCTCTCTTCCCTTTTCTCTCTCCCTTGCTTTATTACCCTCTCTCTTTTCCTCTCTGTATCCATTTCTCTCTCTTTCTTTCTTTTTTTCTTTTCCTCTATTTCACTTCCTCTTTCTGTTTTCCTCTATTCTACTTCCTCTGTCTTCCTCTTCCTCTTTCTCTTTCCCCCTCTTTCTTTTTCTCTCTGATTTATTTCTTTGTGTTTCTCTCCCTCGCTCTCTCTCCTTTCCTCCCTCCTTCACTATCTTTTCCTCTCACTCATTCTTGCATTCTATTCAAGTACTTTATTGTTTTTCACATCAGGTATAAAATTTAAATTTTAAAATGTAATCAAAATGTTATTAAAATTTAAATAATTGAGGAGTTCTGTTTACTTTGAAATTTACACTTTTTTTTTCTCTATCGTGTGCGTTTGCTTGCTTGCTTGCTTGTGCGTGCGTGTGTGCACGTGCACATTTGCTTAATTACCTCAAAAGGGGGCTAAGGCAAAGTAAATTTTTTTTTGTTGTTGTTTTCCCCCCGGTTAACTTTTTATTTTAAAAATTTAAAAAAAAAAAAAAACCAAAAATGTTTTTTTTTTACACCCGCTCGCGCTTTCGTGATTATTATCATTATTATCATCATCATTATTATTATTATTATTATTATTAATTATAAAATAAAAACGAATAAATTTGAATATTATTTAAACGTTTTCGTGCGTAAAAGTTTTTTCTTTCAAAAAAAAAAAAAGATTTACTTAATAATTTCAGCCATTTTTCTTTCGTTTATATATTTACGGTATTTAAATGGGTCGGTTTTTAAATTGTGACGTCACAGATTAATTTTCCGTTATTTTTTTTTCTTTTATTCCCCCTTTCCCTACCCCGTTTCAGCATTCTTTTTCCCAAAGATTTAAAGTTAAAAAATGGTGGTGACCTTAATATTAATAAGTACAACACACACGAAAATATTTTCAAGTTTTCGTGTGTCCTCCTCTCTCCACTTTAACCACCCCCTAAAAAATTTTTTTTTGTAAAAAAAATACGAAAGATAATCATCATTATTATCATTAACAATAACGTATTGATTTCGTCAAAAAACTAAAATTATTTCGAATAATAAATTAATAAATAAATAAATAAACTTTAAAAAATTATCCTTTCCATTGTTCGATTTAATTTAAATAATTTCGTCCGAAATTAAAGTCGTTAAGAGGTCGAAGGTCAGTCAAAAGTCACAAATGTTTTTGTAAGGACGAGATTTAAAAACGCGGTCGGGTCAGTATTGTCCAGCAGCGTGCAAAATATTTTTCAACACCTGTTTCAATCCGTATAAAAAACCTTAATATATATATTTCTTTTCCAATAATAATAATAATAATAATAATTATAATGATAATGATAATAATAATAATGATAATAAAACAACATAAAACGAAAACTACACAATTTAATTTATTTTCCACTCGATATAATCTATAAAATCGAATCGAATCCAATAAAAAAAATATAAAAAAATTTTTTTATTTTATTTCGCCATCGAATAAGGAAAGAAAACAAACAAACAAACGACAACCGCAATGGTAATAATAATAATAATAATTATAAAATAAATTAATAATCGAAATTATATTACACACACGAATTTTCATTTAAATAATTTATGAATGAATTTATGCCGTCGATAATAATAATAATAATAATAATAATAATAATAATAATAATAATAATAATAATAATAATAATAATAATAATAAATCGTTTTTTTCTTTTTTTTTCACGAAATATTTATTTGTTTCCGGTTTGTTAAAAAATTGTTTGGAAAACGTTGTTTTTAATAAAAATAATAATAAACAAGTGATAATGATGATAATGATGATAATAATAATAGTTGTATTAAGTAATTAAATTTATATAATTAACAAATTAAGAAATTATTTTTAAAAAAATATTAATAAAGTTTTCTTTTTTTTTCATATAGGAAAACACACAACGCGACAAACAAGTTAATAAGAAAGAAACCAATTAAAAGTTTGTTTATTATCGGTAAGTTTGTTTTTTTTCTGTTTGTTTGTTAAGTTTTTGGTTCCTTCGTTAAAAAAAAAAATAAAAAAATTTTTTCACCTGTCAAAGTTTTTCTCACATTGACGTAAATACGTATCGATCGATTCATCGATCGATCGATAAATTTACTAATAATATTCGATATTTAAAAAAACGATAAGAAATATCGTAAAAAATTTTCGTTCGAGAGGAAATCATTAATTTGATAAATATTTTTTTAAAATTTTACGCGCGCGCGCCAAAAAATTTAAATTTAATTATGTTTAAAAAAAAATTAAAAAAAAAAAGAATTTCTTTAGTAATTTAATTACAAAATAAATATCATAAAAGGGTAATTAAAAAAAAAGAAAGAGAGAGAAAGAGAGAGAAAGAGGTAGACA
Organism: Pediculus humanus corporis; assembly: GCF_000006295.1. Taxonomy (NCBI): domain Eukaryota; kingdom Metazoa; phylum Arthropoda; class Insecta; order Psocodea; family Pediculidae; genus Pediculus; species Pediculus humanus. Next base: position 467,368 of record NW_002987095.1, read on the forward strand.
AGAGAGATAGAAAGAGAAAGAGGTAGACGAGAGAGACAGAGAGAGAGAGAGAAAGGGATAGAGATGTAGACAAGAGAGAGAAACAGGTAGAGCGGTTAAACGACAGAGTGAAAGAGAGAAAGAGATAGGGATGAATTAGTAAAAGAGAGAGAGAGAGAGTAAAGAGATAGACGAAAGATAAAAAATGAGAGATCATAAAAATGAAAAAAAAGAAAAAAAAATTATTCTCAACACCTAAAGGCAGGTGAGTTTGATGGTGAAAATAATAAATAAAAAAAAAAATGGTAAAAAAATATTTTTTTTTTTTTTTTAAAAAAAAAAAAAATTTCCTGTCGGCAAAAAGCTTGTTACCAACATAAAAAAAAAAAAAAATTTTTTTCATTTGTAATTTTCATTTGAAGTTTTTTTCTTTTTTTATTTATTTATAAATCGTTTTTAATTTTAACGGAAGTAAAAGAACACACACAAACAACTAAACTATTTTACTCCTTCCGGTAATGATGATAATAATAACAATAATAATAATAATAATACTTTCGTTAGTTTTTAAATAGAGACGCCATTTTTTTTCTTGTAATTTAAAAAAAAAAAAAAAAAGGCGACGACGACGACGACGACAATCGCAGTAAATAAATTAAAATCATTTTATTTAATTTTTTTTTTATAAAACATTTAAATGTTTATAAACAATAATAATAATAATGTTTTCAAATAGGGACGCCATTTTTTTTTCTTGTTATTTAACAAAAAAACGACGACGACGAAAATCGTAGCAAAAAATTCTTTTTGTATTTTATTTAATTTTTCATAAAAAATTTAAATGTTTATTGACAATTATAATAATAATAATAATAATAATAATAATAATAATAATAATAATAATAATAATAATAATAATAATAATAGTTATAATAATAATAATAAAATGATACAAATTAATGTTCATTTGATAGAATGTTCTGGTATTTTTTGGTTAAAATTTGTTTTCCGATATCAAATTACCCGATATGGTAAAAAATGTGTCGCTGGTGTGTCAGTGGTTGTTGTTGTTGTTGCCTTAATAATATTCGATAAATCGAGTGTTTGTCGTCGGTTTAGTTGGTTGTTTTGTGAAAGTGATTTGAAACAACACTTTTGAATGAAAAATTATAATTTAACAAACAAACAAACAAACAAATAAAATTAAAACAAAAAAAAAAAATTAATTTTGTTTGTTTGTTTGTTTGTTAAATTATAATTATTCATTAGAACTTTTCCACAGGTAACGAAAAAACCGTTACAATTTTTAAATGAAAACCTTTTAGGAAACCTTTTAAAAGTTTTTTTTTTTTATAAAAACCAAAATTATCGAGAATCGGTTACCACAAATTTATATCTCATATTAAAAAAAACCTTCTCTTATTAACTTTTCAATTAATAAATATATATATATTAAAAAGGTTAGGATTTTTTTTTTTTGTTGGAAAATTCTAGAAATGTTCTTCGATGGTTACCCGCATTTAATTGAATATTTAATTTCGGATACAATTAGTAAAAAAAAAAAAAGAAAATTTTTTTGTGTGTTGCGGTTGTTGCGCTTAAATATCGATTTTTTTTTTTTTTCAATTGGAATATAATTGTTTTACATAAATTAATTCTATACTTAAAAATATTTATATATATAATAAAGTCAAGGATGTGGTTAAGTGAACGCGAATGAGAGAGAGAGAGAGAAAATATATAAAGTTTAATGTTTGACTATTGAAATAAAAATAATATTATTGTTTGTAACCGACAAAAAAAAAAATGGGAAAATTTTATTATTCCCTCAAGGTGAGAGAGAGAAAAAAAATTATTTTGAGTGTTGTCATACGCAAAAAATTTGTTTTTTTTTTTTTAAATTCTCTCTCTCTTTCTTTCTTTCTTTCTCTCTTTCTCTCTCACTCTTACTCCCCCCCCCAAAAAAAAAAAATGTTATAGCGTTTAAATTAACACAATTTTTTTATTTTTGTTTTTAAAAAAAAAAATTTATTACGTGTATTTTTTTATTTTTTAAATCAAAAATCTTGTTTTTGACACATGAAGGAATTGAGGAAATGATTGATAGAGAAGAGAAAGACTGGGGTAGTGATGGTGAGGGAGTGAAAAAGAGAGAAAGAAGGAAAAAGAGAGAGAGGGAAAAAAAGATATAGAGAAAGGAAGAGAATAAAAAAAGAAAAAAAAGGAAGGGGAAGAGAGAGATAAGAAAGAGAAAGAAAAAGAGAAAGAAACAAAAGAGGAGAGAATAAAAAAAAAGAAAGAAAGAAATTGAGATAGTGATAATAGTGATACAGACAGAGAGAAAAAGGGAGAGAATAAAAGAGAAAAAGAGAAGAAAGGAAAAAGGGAGAGAAAGAAGAAGAGAAAGAGAGAGAGAAAATAGGAGAAATTAAAAAAAAAAGGAGAGAAAGTATGAGAGACTAAAAGAAAAAGAGAGATAGTGATAGTAGTGATACGGAAAAAAAAGAAAGAGTGATGAAAAGAGAGGGAGGAAGAGAGAGAGAGAGAGAATAAAAGTAGAAGAATGAGAGTGACAGAGGGGAGAGAGAGAAAAGAAATGTAAAAGAAATTTGCAAAAACGAAAAATATATAAGAAAAACGGTCGTGAAAAATTTTTTTTCTTCTTTTATTTTCTTTATATTTCTTTGAAAGTGAGAGAGAGAGAGAGAAAAGAAGAGAGGGAGAAAGAAAGAGAGAGAGAAAAGAAGAGAGGGAGAAAGAAAGAGAGAGAAAGAGAAAAAGTAATAAATTAAAAATAATTTTCAATTTTTTTTTTCTTATTTAAACATTTTTAAAAATGCCAAAAACAAGAAGAAGAAAAAAAAAAACATGAAAATTGTGGGAAAATGTTGTGAAAATCGTATTAAAAATTTTTATTTTTTATTTTTATTTTTTTATGTTTATATTTTTAAAAATTATTATTATTATCGTTATTATTATTATTATTATTATTATTATTATTATTATTATTATTATTATTATTATTATTATTATTATTATTATTATTAAACTTTTAAATCATCGCGACGAATTATCATGAGTTTTTTTTTTTTAGACATTTTTTCCAGATGTTTACCCTGATCATCCCATAATAATAAATACCTGAACATAAGTGATGTTAAAATGCTTAGATATATTTCGTTTATTATTATTATTATTATTATTATTATTATTATTATTATTATTATTTCGATAATAACCTTTCACCTTTTTTAAACATATAAATTTTATGTGTTTTTCTTTTTTTAAAATAAAGTTTAGGAAAATTTTTTTTTCAGTAAAAAAAAAAAATTCAGTTTGAATTTTTCGAATTTTTTTTTTCTCTCTCTCTCTCTTCCTTCCTTAATAATTTTTTTTTTTGTATAGAAAATAACAAAAGGGGATAGAACATTCTAGAAAAATAGAAAGAGAGAGAGTGAGAGTAGAACGCGAGTTGAAAAACGGAAAAAGGAAGTAAGGTAAAAATTGAATTTTTTTACTTTTTTCCAAAGTCAACAATTCTCTTAGTTTTTATTTTAAGATTTTTTTCATCCTTAGGGATTTTAAATTTTACTTTCTCTTTCTTCCCCCTCCTCCTCCTCCTCCTTTTATAAACTTTTTAATAAGAAAAATCGAATTTTTTTTATTTTTTATCCCCAAGGTTCGTACTGTTCGTACTGTTCGTACCTGTTTTCCTTTTTCTTTCTTTTTTTTTAATATTTAAAACATTATTAAATCAAATATTACCATTTTATTATCATCATCATCATCGTTATTAATATTATTATTCCTTTTTATTTGTTTATTAAATATTTTAATTAATTTCGCTCATCGAACAAACAAACAAACCAAAAAAAAAAAAACTTTTTTACACGTCATAAACAAACGTCATTATTAGCTTTTAAAAAAATTTTTTTTTTTTTTTCATTTCTTTCCTTCTTTTAATTATTATTATTATTATTATTATTATTATTATTATTATTATTATTATTATTATTATTATTATTATTATTTTCCTTCAGGTAAAGGTTATAACGGATAAATTATAAATTTTCCTTTTGGATGTATAATAAAACTTTGGTAGTTTTTTTTTATTTTTATCTTACTTTCTTTTGGGTATAGTCAACAAACAAACAAACAAACAAACGAACGAAAAAAAATTTTTTTTTTTGCCCTTTCGGTTATGATTTAATAAAAACTTTCTTTTATTAGTTTAAGTTTTTTTCCCGTTATTAATCGCATACAAAGAAAAAAAACTAAAAGTTTGATTTGTAATAAAATAAATAATAAAAAAAAAATCTTTTTGTATGTTTGTTTGTTTGTTTGTTCGTGATTCGTATGGGAAAAATTCACATATTCGAGTAAAAAGTACAAATATGATAATCCAGGTTGGGACAAAATAACGTTAGGTAAACAATATGTATATGTAAATTAAAAAAAAAAAAAAAAAACGTGGTATTAGACTAAATTTACGATGAAAAAAAAGCAGAAGAAAAAAAAATTTTACCGACAACGCTTTAGGAAAAAAAAAAATTGAAGATATGAGTGAATATGACAAAAACAATTTTCTCTATTAAAAAAAAAAAAATTATATTTTATAAAAATGTATTATAAATTCAAATTTCGCGCCAAAAAAAATTTATTTTAAATTCAAATTTTGCGCCAAAAAAAAATTTATTTTAAATTCAAATTTCGCGCCAAAAAAAAAACAAAAAGTTACGATTTCACCGCATTGTTTATTTATTCGCTAAATTTTATTCGTTCCACTTACAAAAAATTGGCGGCAACCAATCAGAAACGATGACGCGAAACGCGAGAACCAATAGAAATGAATTTTAAGTAACGCGACTTGTCATTGGTCGATTTCAAAAAAATAAAGAATATTCAACCGTTTTTTTTTTTTAGTCTTTTTCGTTTCGGTGTAAGGATAAGGATGTTCGTGAGTATAAAAAAAAAAAATTTTATTATTATTATTTTTTTGAAATTAATTTATAATTTGATTATTTTTATTATTATTATTATTATCGAACGCTTAGAAAAATTAATTAAACTCAGGTGTTTTAAAATATTATTATTATTATTATTTTTTTTTTTTTATTAAAACGATTTGTTTATAATTATTATTTTAATGAAAAACGGTTAGAAAAAAAATTAATTAATTAAAACGTTGAAAAAACATTTTTACCGTTAAAAAAGGAAAAAAAAGGAAATTTTTTTTTTTCCCCAAAGGTTTTTTTCCTTTTTTTTTCATTACACAAAACCTTTGAATTTATTATTATTATTATTATTATTTTTATTCGGTCGACCGTAATGTAAATTTTTTTTTTTTTAATCAAACACAGTAAGGGGGTAAGAAAAAAAAATTTTTTTAAACGGTTTTTTCCTTTAAATGAAAAATGGACGGCGGTAATTTTTTTTTTTAAATTAAATTAAAAAAATTTTATTGAACGAAAAATTATTATTAAATAATAATAATAATAATAATAATAATAATAATAATAATAATAATAATAATAATTATAATTATAATAATAATGATGATGATGACGACAAAGTGCAACAAAGTGTAAATTTTATTTTTTAAGAAGAAAAAAAAAAGAAAAAATGGGAATCGACGTTTTAAGATGCGAATTTCTCCCTCCCTCACTCCCTTCCCGCTTCCTCCTCCTTACCCTATCCTCCCCACTCTACCCCCCACTCAATTTCTAAACGTTTTAAAACTTAATGCGTGCGTTAAATTGTTTTTTTTTTTTTTTTTTTTTTTTAAATTAATGGCAAGAAAATGAATGAAAAGAAAACAATATGGCGGCGATAAAAAGAAAGCTTTCAAGTTTAAAAAAAAAAAAAACGTGGAAATAGAATCATTTATATTTATTTTTTTTTATTTTCGTACAAAAGTTCTGTTAAATTTTTTTTTTTTTTTTTTTTTAAATCGGTTTTCGTTAATCGTTCGATTTCGATAAATCATATTAAATATATACATATACAATGATCGATCGATTATTGATCGATTATTAATCGATTCGATCAATATAAAATTCTTTTTTCGAATTCGAAAAAAAAATAATTTAAACAAACTAAAAAAATTTAAAAAAAAAAAAAAAAGAAAACAAATGATGTTGATGATGATAATTCACGGAGATGTAAATCGTAATAATAATAATAATAATACTTTTATCTTTTTAAATGACGGCGGTAAAGGTCAAGAGAGAGAGAGAGAGAGAGAGAGAGAGAGGGGGGGGGGAAAGAACCATCGAGACAAACTCGAACCCGATTGTTCACGTGGCATTTTAATTATTTTTAATGACGAATTCGTAATTGAAAAAAAAAAAAAATTTCTCTCTCTCTCTCTCTCTCGTTACAGTAAATCCGTTAAAATTTACAAAAAAAAGTCTCCTCCTCCTCCCCCGCCCTCTCCCCCTTACCGCTTTATCCTAAGCGCGTGCTCTCACAATTATATTTAAAGTATTTTTTTTTTTTTTTGTTAAATGTCATTTCATTTGTTTGTTTGTTTGTTTGTTACCGGATAAAATTTTTATTTTAAATTATTGATAAAAAACTAAAAGAACGAATGAAACTAAATTTTCATTTATTATTATTATTATTTTTTATCTGGAGATTTCCGTTACGTTTGAAAATGTTTGTGTTTTTTCCATAACTATTTAAACAATCGTGGAAGGAAAGAGAAAAGAGGAAAAGAATTCATTCGACCAATCAAAATTGATTTTTTACATTACGATGAATTTCATTGGTTCGTGATGGGTGATGACGTGTCATCGTCGTCGTCATCGTCTCTTTTATAAAAAATTTAAATAATAGGGTAAAAGATAAACTTTAATAATTTTTTTTTCTTTTTTCTCTTTTATGTTTGTTATTTGATAAGTAAAATCGTAAAAAAAAAAAATTTATGTACTGGAAATTTTTTTGATAAAAAAACTAAAAAAAACGAAATCATTTCGGCATGAAAAATTTTTAAGAATGAAATTTTTTTTTATTATAAATTATAGTTTAAAGTAAAAGAAAAAAAAAAAATTTTTTTCTGGAATTTTTTTGTTTTTTGTTAAACAAAGAGGAGTGCAGCGTTTCGCACTAACCTCCCCACCCGGTAGCAGGGAGAGTGGGGGACTCAGCCGTAGCCATTACCCAACTAAAACTCTTTCCTGGAGGGAGGGGCGTTCGTGGGAGTTTCAACCTTCATTTTAACCTTAACCTCCTCCTGAGCCAGAACTATCAGGTTCACATTTGCGAAAGTGGGAAGATTTCGGTACTTCCCCTTTTTACCTTTCGAGAGACAGTCCCGATCTGTTACCATCGTTCCTGCCTCTTCCGCGAAGTCTGCGAGTTTCCGGAGAAAGACGTTTGGGGTCCCGAATCCCGTTGATCCTTCATCTATCTTCCTTTCACATTGCAGCTCTGTATTTACCCCATTTTGAATCGAGTACCCAGTTTCACCCCCTCAAACAAGAATCAGCACATCCCGAATTCCTCGAAAGGGTGCTAGATCACTTATTCCCTTATTTAGGTCTGTCCTTGTTTCGGCGCTGAAATTGAACTCCCACTTTCAGGATTTGAACCCACGACTCTCAACTCTGTGACTTTCAGGCCGTTTTTTCCCCTTTGTGAACTCAACCTGGCTACCTCGGTCTTCCCGAAAGCATTCAAGTTGAAGGTTTACCCCTATCGAACGCCTAGTCAACCCCCCGCCCCCTTAAACATCCTCTATTCCTATCCTCCGAGTAGTTGAATTATAGGATTACACCACCACACCCTTTTCAGCTTTATTTAAATCGACCTTATTTTTTTTTTATAAATTTAAATTTTTCCGAAAAAAAAATATCGTGGTTTTAGAAACAACAAAAACTAATTTATTATAAATAACCGGACAATATGGCGAGGGAGGGGAGGGGGAAGCGAACAGAAGATAAAATAAACAGGAAAGGAAAGAAAAAAAAAAAAGGTTGTATAAGAAAAAATGGGCGGAAATTATTTTTTATTAAACTTATTTATTTATTTATTGTTGTTGTTGTTGTTGTTGGGTTTATATCGAAACATTTTTATGTTTACAAAAACTTATAAAAAAAAAAAAATTTTGTCTATACGATGACCGAATTAAAAAAATAATAATAATAATGTTACCATTTAAAAACATTTCCATTGATTTATTATATTTTATGAAACACAAATTAGGAACAACAACCACAACAACAACAACAACAACCGAGACAATATTTAAAATGTAATTTTTTTTAAACTTGTTTATTATTGTTTGTTGATATTGTTTGTCTGTTTGGTGGGAATTTAAATCTGAGAAGCTTACTTACGCCGACGTCGATTTTTTTTTTGTCTTATCATTTTTGATAAGACATGCAGTCAAATTTATGATCCCAAAAAAAAAAAAAATTGATTTCATAACAACAACAATAACAACAACAACGTTAAATGTACAATTTAAAAACCAAAAAATTTTTATTTTTGTAAAATTGCTCGGAGGCGGGGCGGGGGGGGGGAATTTTTTTTTTATGTTTAACGGATTTAAAATTATTTTTAATTTAAAATTTTTTTGTCATGTTGTTTTTTCACTTAACTAACAACTTTCATAACTTAATTTAAATTTAGAATTAAAATTATTACTTTGTGTATTTTCCCGAGAGAGAGAGAGAGAGAAGGGGGAGAGGTAAATAGGGATACAAAGGGGAAGAAAGAGGGAAAAATAAATAGGAATGAAAAGGGAAAGAAAGCAAAAGAGAGAAAAAGAGAAAGAGAGAAAAGTAATTATAGAAAATAAGAGAAGAAAGAGAGAGAAAAAGCGAAAAATAGTACTAGAAAGAGAGAGAGTGAGAGAGTGAGAGAGAGGGAGAAAGAGGCAAATAGGAATCAAAAGGAAAAGAAAGATAGAGAGGTAAATATGAATAGAAAGGGAACGAAAGCAAAAGAGAGAGAAAGAGAAGGAGGAAAGTAGTGGTAGAAAAGGAAACAAAGAGAAAGAGAGAGAGAAAGAAATGAAAATAGTGATGAAAAAGAAAAGAAAGAGAGAGAGAAATTGGAAAATAGTAACAGAAAAAGGAGAAAGAGAGGAGAGAGACTAATAGGGATCAAAAGAAAGAGAAAGAGAAAGAAAAAGAGACAAACAAGGATAAAAAAGGGAAAAAAAGAGAAAGAGAGAGAGGAAGAGGCAAATAGGTGTAAAAAGGAAAAAGAAAGAGAGAGAAAATAATAATAATAATAATGAAATAAACGTTTTTTCTTTTTTCTTTTTTTTTTTTTTAATTTTTTTTATGTTGAGATTTTATTATTAATTTAAAAAAAAAAAAAAAAAGGATAAAAAAGGACGATAAAAAAAAATTTTTTTTTTTTTCGTCTGCTACAATAATAATAATAATAATGATGTCAAATAATAAAAAAAATTTAAAAAAATTATTTATCCGTAAAAAAGAAAAAAAAGAAAAAGTTAAAAGTTATTTTAAAATCGAAGATTTAAACGAACCAATTACAAGAAAACACGTTTACTGAACTGTTCAGACATTTATTCCTCCTCCTTTCCTTTCCCCCCTCCTCTCCTTCCCTTCTACCTACCTTTTCTTCTCTCGAGGGAAAATTTAAAAAAATGAGGCCGATATTATTATATAAAAAAATTATGAATTTACAAATGTTTTATTTTTTTTTATCACGTCGCCGCCGTAATATAATTTATTATTATTATTATTATTTGTTTAAATGTTGTTGTTGATTACGAAAGAATCGTGTAGAAAAATAATAATAATAATAATAATAAAATTTTTATAAGAAATATACGTAATGACGTCACGAATGTGATTTTTTTTATTTATTTCGGAAACAATTTAGCACGAATTAAACGAGAGGAAAAAGATGAAAAAAAATTTTCTTTTCTTTTTTTCATTTCCGTTTTCTAAACGGAAATAAAAACTTACGTGGAAACTCCCTTCCCCATCTCCCCTTTCTCCCCCCTCCAAAAAAAACAGTAAAATAAAAAAAACAAAGAGGGGGAGAGAAAATTTTTAAAAATGTTTTAATAAGTCTTAATCTTTTTCTCGTTTGTTGTCATTATACTCGAATTCTTGTTTGTTTTACATACAAACAAACAAAACCCCTCCCTTCCCTCCTTCCCCCTCCCCCTCCTCCTTTTTCTCTTTTTTTTTGTTTTAATAATTTTAATTATTTTTTAAACGAATTATAAAAATAATTAAATTATTTTAATTTAAAAAAAAAATAAAAAATTTAAATCCGGAGGCTTAAAAAAAAAAAAAAATTTTTTTTCTTTTCGTTTCCGTTTCCGTTAATTAAAAAACTTTATCGATTTTTTCTTTAAAGGAAACGTAAAATTTAAAAAAAAAAAAAAAAAAAAAAAATCGTCCCCTTCTAATTGGTCGGATCTTACGGTCATAACAATTTTTTTTAAAATTCAAAAAATTTTTTTCTTCTTCCACTTTAAAATTTTGTCGTTAAAAATAAAATTTTTTTCTGCTACATCCACGTCAAATAAACCCTGGTTTTGTTATCTAAAAAAAAATTTTAACCGTTTAAACATATCATCATCACATGCTAAATATTATCTCAGGTTTTTTTTTGTTTTGTTTTGTTTAAACTTTTATACCTTGTTACAACACAGAACACAATAAAAAAAAAAAAAAAACTTTTCAAAGTTTTCCTCTTTTATTTATTTTTACTTTTCTAAAACGTCATTTATTTTTTTCTTTTTCCTTCTCGAAACAAACAAACAAACAAACGACAAAAATAGGGAAAAACTTAAAAATTCGTTTAAAGTTTTTTATAATACTCACGTACGTTACGATTACATTATAATAATGACGTCATCACTTTTTGTAAACGTTTTCCTCAAACGATTCATCCAAAATTCGTTGAAAAAACAACTGGGGGAGGGAGAAAGAGAAGCAAAAGATTCCTATGTGTGGACCTCAAGGCATTTACGAACCTGAGTCTCGTATTCCTTATGACTCCGTCGCATGATCGGGTATCACTTTTCCCGGGAAATTTGGAGCTTGGGGGGCCAATGTCGCAAACACAGGTGATTTTGAGGTATATTCTTTGTATGAACCCAGTCCCAGTCCCGGTTTACGTCGGGAGAAGGGGAAAGAAAAACAGGAAACCGAATGAAAAATTCACAACTTCCGCTTTTTTAAAATACCTTAGTGAAAGATTCGTTTCCACGTATTTCTTTACCTTTCCCCATTTTTTTTGTGACGTCATTACGTAAATTAAAATTTCTTTTTTTTTTCTATATATTATTATTATTATTATTATTATTATTATTATTATTATTATTATTATTATTATTATTTTATTAAGTAAATTTTTAGTGTGAAGTTATGACAATTTTCATAAAATTTATTAAGGTTATGTGAAATTGTGACGTAACGTGAAAATTTATTACTTTTTTTGTTTTAAAAAAAAAAAAAAATTTAAATAAAATTGTAAAAAAGTGTTAAAAAAAAAAAAAAATGTCAGACGAATTTTTTTTTTGTAAATAAATAAGCGACGTGGCGCCAGAAACAAAAAAAAAATTTTTTTTTTTACTTTTTTTGCACATTTTTTACGTAACGTCGGGTAAAAAATAAAATTACTGGAAATTTGAATTGTGTAATTTATTTTAAACGAATGAATGAGTGGAACAAAAAAATTATAATTTATTATTATTATTATTATCGTTATCATTATTATTATTATTATTAAGACGGTAAATACGTAACGAAACGACTACGCGTAAAATAATTTCTCTCTCTCTCTCTCTCTCTTTTAATTATAACCGTTGGAAAAATTAAAAATGATTTGAATTTAAAAAAAAAAAAATGGCGGAAATATTCGTCTGATAAATTTTTTTATCAGTTTTACTTCCGGTTTTATCAAAACGAATTTAAAAAAAACCGTTTATCTTCATTCATCAGCAATCATTCATTTTTCTGTTTAATAAACGTTTTATAATAATAATAATTTATTAAATTAGTTTAAGTATAAACACAAAATGGAAACAATAACAATGATCAGTCAATCAGTCAGTCAATCAATCAGTCAGTCAGTCTGTCTGTCTGTCTGTCTTTTTGTTCCAATTAAATTATTTTATATATTTAAACTTCTTCTCGTCTTTTCATCATCAATTCATTAGAAAATTTCTCAAAATTGTTTTAGAAATTTAATTTTTTTTTAAATTTTTATTCTTTATTCTTTATCAAAAAATTTCTTTTGTAATTCATTTCTTTTATCATTATTATTATTATTATTATTATTATTATTATTATTATTATCATTACGATCGCTGCTAACGTTTTAAATGTTTCCCTCCTTAAACCGAATTTATATAAATTTTATTTTATTTTTTTATTCTTGTCTTTTTAACGATTTAATTTGATTCGTTAAATAAGATTAAAATGAAAATAAAATTATTAAGTTGGCACCCCCACCTCCGTTTTTACCAGAAAAGTTTTTGTTAAGATTTTCCCGCCTTTTTTTTATTTTAGGTTTTTTGTACGGAAGTGTTTGAATATTGATGTTCCTTTTCTCACATAACGTCATTTCCTGTACGGTTTTTTCTTCTTTTAATTTATTCAAAAATTTTTTTAGATTTTCTCGGTGCTCCGACACACATGACCGACATTGCTTCCGGCCTCACGTCTCCCTCCTCACGTCCTCTCTCTCTCTTGCCAATATCGAAAAACCGGAAATGGTCAATGGTGTCCGATTCTGATTAGCATGACGAACTTTAAGAATTATTTTCTAGTAGTTGCGCGTCCGTAACGCCTGGTATTGTGCACCTGTTATAAACGCTTCTCATCATCATCATCATTATCATTATCATCATTTAAAAAAATTTTATCGATCGGGGGGGGGGGAATCATGTATATATAAAACCACCGCGTTTTATTACTCGATATTATTCTGCGTTAAAAAAGGTAATTACGATATATATAATATTACCTGTAATTTTATATCACGTAAAAATTTATCGAAAAATAATAATAATAATAATAATAATAATAATAATAATAATAATAACATTTATTTTAATTTTTTGGTTTTTGTAGTCGAGAAAAAATGATAATAATAATGATGATAAAAATATGATGATGCGTGAGCGTGTGCGAGCTCGTGTGTGTGTGTAATGACCTTTTGAACTTTTATTCATTACAAGGAGTAAATAATAATAATAATAATAATAATAATAATAATAATAATGATAATGATTTTTTTTTTTTGAATATAATGAGGCCGATGTCGAAGAACGACAAATGGGATGAAAAAATATTTTTTCAAAATGACGACGATTCCTACTACGCTTTTTTTTTGTTTTTTTGTTTTTCCGTGTCCATTTTAACGAGTTTTCCGTCCCCCCGAAGGGGGGCGGGGTGAGAGAGAGGAAGGGGGTGATAAAAGAAAGAAAACGAATACTTTCATTCGCAAAAAAAAAAAAAAAAAATGAATTCGTCGTTAAATAAAACGAAACTCGGTCAATTACTTTTTTTTTTTTTAATTCTTATCATTTTACAAAAGGAAAAAAAAAAAGTTTTTACCTTGTTAAAAAAAAAAATTTTCTTTTTTCTTTTTTTTTTTTTTTTAAATAACAAACTCTGAAAATTATTATTATTATTATTATTATTATTATTATTATTATTATTATTATTATTATTATTAATTTAATTTGAAATAAAAAGCCAAAAGCAACGAAGGAAAGAAAAGAAATCAAAAAATAATAATGATGATAATAATTTTTTTTTTTCTTGTAAAAACAAATATTTATTTTATTTGATTTTCATTTTATTTTTATTGACTTATTTATTTCCGGTTCATTGAATATTTTCCTCCTTCTTTTTTTTTTTTTTACTTTCCAATCAATTATTATTATTATTATTATTATTATTATTATTTTTATTAATCAGGAAAAATGAGAAACGCGAAAAAAAATAAAAATAAATAAATAAATGAAATAAAATAAAATAATTTTATTTTTGTTGTGTGTGTAAAAAAAAAAAATGTCGGTAAATAAAATAAATGAAAAATAAATCGACGACGGTGGTGGTGGTGGATGTGAAGAGGGAGGAAAAGAGGGAGATAAGGGGTGAAGGGATGAGAGCGTAGATAAAAAATTACGTTAGAGAAATATATAGAGAAAGTGAGAAGAGAGAGAAAAAGAGAAAGAGAAGAACAAAGGGAGAAAGTGAGAGAGAAGGAGAAAGAGGGGAAGAGAGAGAGAGAGAAAGAAGGAGAAAAAGAGAAGAAGAAAGAGAGAAAGAGGGAAAGAAAGAGAGAAGAAGAAAGAAGGAAAAAAGAGAAAGAACGAAAGAAGGGAGAGAGAAGAAGAAAGGGGGAAAGAAAGAGAGAGAGAAAGGAAGAGAATAAAAGAAAAAGAGTGAGAGTGAGAAAGGAAAAGAATAAAAGAAAAAGAGTGAGAGAGAGAGAGAGAAAGAGAAACAGTGATGCCAAATTAAAAAAATTAAAATAAATTTTTCCGTTTAAAAACACACAATAAAATAATAAAAAAAAATAAAAAAATTCTAATATTTTTCTCTCTTTCTTTTGCCTTTCTGTATCTGTTTTCCTCTCTCTCTCTCTCTCTCTCTCTCTCTCTCTTTTTACATTTCTATTCCTTTTTAGCTCTCTCTCTCTTTACTTTTCTGTACCTTTTTCGCTGTATCTCTTTCTCTTCCCTTACTTTTTCGTATCTCTTTCGCTTTCTCTGTCCCTCACTCTTTTATCTTTCTCTATATTTCATTCGCTCTCTCTCTCTTTTTGTCATACGGGCCAAAGACAATGTTAATATTTGAATGGATGTAAATAATCATTTCCATGGAATAAACGATTGACTCGATTGTGGAATTTTCACTGGAAAATTTTAATTTTTTATCTCTCTCCACAAAAACTCTCGCCTAATATTTACTTAACAGAAAAGTTGTCATCCCTTTTTTTTTTTTTTTTTTTTTTCATTTCACACCAATTCCGACATTTTAAATTTCCACACATGCCACATTCCCATTAACGCGTTTCACCATTTTTTTTTTTTTTTTCAAAAACCGCCATTTTTATTCCGTTGAAAAAAAAAAAAACAAATGATCAATTTTTCCTTATTGATAAATCGATATTATTATTATTATTACGAAAAGAGATTTTGTAAATGATTTAATAAATTATTACATTTTAACGTTTTCGAATATTTTAAGTTGGCAACAATTTCAAAAAGACCGAATATAAAGAGAAGAATCGAATCGTTAAATGTGAAATAGTCAAACCTGAGAAAAATTCCAGGCATAATTTTTTCTTTTATTTTATTGATAAGAAAATAATTTTAAAGTTTTTTTTTTTTTTTGCTGGAAAATTAAAAAAAATTTCCGGTGTCCGACCGGAAATGGCGGAATATTTATCGCCGGAAGAAAATTTTGTTGGTGGTAATATAAAATTTTTAATCTGACAATGGCGGTTGTTGTTCTTTCGAAAACTTCTGCTGAGTTAACCGGAATTTAAAATTTTTTTTATAAAAGGTCATTTTCTCTCTTAGACAGTTTCCACCGGTTTTTTAACGAAAAAGATAGAATCGGATGTGAGGTGAGGTTAGGCACGAAGGTTTACGGACGACGTCCTGTCGTCTGCTCTTCCTAAATACAATATCCGTTATACGAACAAACAAAAACGAAAAATCTTTGAGCGGAATTCTTCGGTCGAAACAGAAAAAAAAAAAATTTTCTTTTTCCCATCAAAATGAATTTTCCTAGCAGACGACATAACGATAATAATGATTTAAATCATTCAGTTATTAAAGGTGAGAGTGTAGGTGACAGATAAAAAGGAATTTCCGTGATCGACGCGAACTGAAATTTTTTTTTTTCACGACGCGTGACGTCATTTTAATCAAAAAACGGTTTTACAACGTTGCCAAATCAAAAACGTTTATTTTGCAAATTTTAGCACTCCCGGAAAACAAAAACAATTGATTTACTTTTAACATTGTTTTACTTAAATAATTTTTTTTGACGCGCACACACTCAACTATGATGATAATAATGATTATGATGACAATATTGATAATGATATTAATAATGATAATGATATTAATAATAATTTAT
>NW_002987095.1:483755-485397 GCF_000006295.1 Pediculus humanus corporis
TTTTTTTTTCGTCATCGAATTTTCTTTAATCAATCGTCTTGACGATTTTCCCGACGCCATTTTACGCGTCCGTTAAATGTTTTTTCTCT
The DNA here is from genome assembly GCF_000006295.1 of Pediculus humanus corporis. Taxonomy (NCBI): domain Eukaryota; kingdom Metazoa; phylum Arthropoda; class Insecta; order Psocodea; family Pediculidae; genus Pediculus; species Pediculus humanus. Next base: position 483,845 of record NW_002987095.1, read on the forward strand.
TTCTCTCTCAGTAAGTGTTAAAAACGTCGCGTCACGCATTATTCTATCATTAACAGACAAGACAATACGGAGGAAAAACGAGAAGTAAACGGGGGGTAAAATAAGAAGAATAATTATTTCATTTAATTTAATACGGGCGAAAAGTTTTATTTAAAAAAAAATTTGACGAATTGAAAAAATTATTTTAAAAAAAATTTTTCAACATATGTTTTATTAATTACCCTCGCGGTTTTTTTTTTTTTTTTTTTGGTAACATCGTCACGTGACTTTTTCGAACAGGAATTAACAATTGTTGCAATTTGATGACAGTTGATTTTTTTCTCCAAGCAAACGTTTTTTTTTTATTATCCAGTTTTGATATTTTGTAGGGTAAAATTTATTTCATAAAAATTTTAGTTTTTTTTTCGTTTGTTTGTTCCTGTTGTTGTCATCGTTTTTAAAACAACAAACACGCACGCACGCCCGTATGCACGCACGATGACGACGACGACGACTCGAATTCGAATTTTCAAGTCAACAAAATTTATTTACAATCGAATGACTTTGTTTTTTTTTTTTTTTTTGTTTGTACGAAAAATGAATAGTAAAATCATCAAAATCATGATTCGACCTGATTTAACAAAAAAAAAGGAAAAAAGGAAAAAATTATAAAATAATTACGGTAATTTTTTTTTTTTTTTATTTTTAAAATTATTACCACGTTTTACTGACGTCCTCCTTTTCTACTCGTAGCGAATAAATTTTTTTTCTTTTTTCACGTAAACTCATCACGACGTGATAAAATTATTAAAAAAAATAAAAAAAATTTTTTTTCTCTCTCTTATTAATACAAACGAGAAGAGAGAGAGAGAGAGAGAGAGACGTAAATTTTCCGATTGTTTGTCAGCCCGTTTGTTGTTTATATAAAAGATACGTAACGTGGATAGGAAACGAAAAATAATTAAAATTTTTTTATATATATCGTGTAAAAACACGTTTTTTTTTTTTTTTAAATTTATTTATTTATTGTTCAAAAGCAGACGATTTTGATTCCCCCCTCTCTCTCTCTCTCTTTTCTGTTTGTTTTTTTTATTTCCGTTTGTTATCCGTTTTTTTTAAAAATAAATTTGATTAAAAACCATGTAAAAGAAAAAAAATTAATTTGTTTATTATTTTTTTTAACGCCCTTTTTTAAAAATATTTTATTATTATTATTATTTTTCGTTTGTTTGTTTGTTTTACAAAATAACAAACAAACAAAACATCCTACAGGATTTCTCATATCATTATTGTTTTTTTTTCATTTTTAAACAGGTTAAAAAAAATTTTTTTACTTGACAATAAAAAAAAAAAAAAAAATTTGGGTCAAGAATTGTTTGTTCTCCCAACAAACGCAACTAATAACCTTTAAAATATAACAAACAGGTTAACAAACAACCGATAAATTCGAAAATGCAAAAAATTTATTTATTCAAACAAAAAAAAAGAAAAAGTCGTTCAAAAATTTTACATTTTTTTGTATAAAAAAAAAAAAATTATTTTTTGTCAAATTAACAAACGGAAATAATTCTTTT
>NW_002987095.1:485431-491593 GCF_000006295.1 Pediculus humanus corporis
ATAAAGGGAAAAGGAAATCACTTTTCATCTACGTTTTTCTTGTTTTTGTTTTTTACTCTAATTACACCAGTTAAAATCGAAGTTTTTCCGTTATTATTATTATTATCATCATCATGACGAATTCGTAAGTGTGTGTGTGTGTGTGGGTTTGGGTGTGGTCGTGGCATTATTTGCTCACGCCCTTCATTCTAAATTCACGACAAACAATTGTAAATATTTTATTTTGAAAACTTAATTATGTTTCTCAAAATGTTTACCTTTAACAAATAGGGTCGTGGAAAACGCGTGCGTTTACGCACTTTTTGCCTTAATCAAAATAATAATAAACGTGCGTAATACATTTATTACTGTTTTTTTTTCTTTTCAGGTGAAAATTTATTTTATCAAATAGGGGGGGAAAAAAAATGAAAAAATCAATTCGTCACATAAATTCAAAACTTCAAATGGATAATAAAAAATTATTCGAATTTGATTCGAATAAATACGTTATAGAAACCGAATTAAACGATGGTGATGATAACAACAACAACAAATACAAAACGGAATATTATCAAAATTACATTGATAATAGTGATGTTATAAAAACCGGAAATGACGTTTGCGATGGAAACGGTGGTGGTGGTGATGATGATGTTTTATACGATGGAATACATTGCAGTTGGCATAACGATACGGTTTTATGTTGGCCTAAAACACTCGGTGGAACCACAGCTTATCTTCCATGTTTTGAAGAATTTAATGGAATCAAATACGATTCGTCACGTGAGTTAAATATTTAAATCATTCATTCTTTAATTAATGATGAAAGAGAGAGAAAGAGAGAAAGAGAGAAAGAAAGAGAGAGAGGGATATTTGCGTAACAAAAGATTTTATTTAAATTGTTTACGCCCTTTAACACGATTTTTTCTTTTTTTTCTTTTCTTTTCTTTCTTTTCTTTTCTTTCCCCCACCTTCTCCCCTTTTATAAAAAAACGGAAACGATTTTATTTTCTCGTTAAGTAAGAAAGGAAAAAAAAACTATAAAAAGGTAAGTAAAACGACGACGACGACGACAACGGTTACAAAAAAAAAAAAAAAGGGAAAAACTTTATGGAAAATTTTTTTTTTTTTTAATTGAATGCGGTGCGGTTGTAACGATCGAGTCTCGAAGGTTTTAAATAAAAAAAGGGAGGGGAGGGGGAAATCGATAAACAATCAATGAATTCCCAACCGTTATTATTTGAAAGTTTATAAAATCTCGTGACAATTTGCAAAAATTTTTGCGGTGATTTTTAATCGTTCGACAAAAAAAAAGGAAATGATTGATACGTAGCGACGCATTTTTCTTTTTGTAAAAAAACACCCATCAATTTAATATAAGTTGGGGAGTTGTTTGGGGGGAGGAAAGAGTAGGCAGGTTGATAGGAGGTAGGATAGATGATGATAGTTTTTATAAAAAATGACTTTTTGATTGTGCTTTTTTTTTTTTTTCCTAAACGATTAATGATGTGAAAAGGAAAAGAAAATTTTCCTACCGAATCGATCCCTTAGAGAGAAAAAAAAAAAGAACATTTTGATGTTTTCAATATTAAAAACAAATATAATCGTTCAGAAAATCGGTTAAGAGTCATCGATCGTGAAAACTCTCGAGAGAAAAAAAAAAAAATTTTCCAACTTCCGAAACGGAAGTACGACAACAACCAAAAACGTTCGGTTAATAATTTAAAAGGAAAAGTTTTTTTTTTTTTTCTTTATAATGACGTAACTTAAACGTTAATCAAAATTTTATCTTTTTTTTTTTGTTCTTTAAATTAATAACAAATTAACTTCCGGTTTATGATAATAATGATGATGAGAGCGTTTAAAAAAAATGCGGAATTTTTTTTTTTTTTTTCTATGTATTAATAAGAACTTTTCATATTTAATTTCTTAATACGCCCCTATTAGATTTTAAATCATTTTTTCTTTTCTTTTTTTTTTGTAAGATGCGTGAGGGAATGATTGATTTCAACTGACTTCCGGTCCGGTTTTTACCGGAAAAAGTTTTTAAAAAAATTAATTTTTTTAAAAGCAATTTTTTCTTTTTTTTTTTTTTTTAATTAAATTTTATTCGAACCTTCGCCGTCATTTTAATTTTTCTTTTTTTTTTCTTTTTTTTTTTTTTTTTTTTTTTGTTCATCTTCGTTAATTTAATAATAATAATAATAATATTTTCTTTTTTCGGTATCGATTTTATAGTGATTGATTATTTGCTATATAATAATTATTTTAGACGTTTTGATTATAAAAAAAAGTTTGTATCGGAGGCCTGCGTTGAATTTGTACGAAAAAATGCGTGCGAAATTGTGCGTGAATGTGAAATTCGTGAGTAAAACGTTACGTTTAATTTGTTTTTCAATTAAATTTATTCGAGTGAAAATATTGTTGATAGGATTAGTAGTTTTCACAAATGGAGGGTGAGGGAAGGGAAAAAATAAATTTCTGTTTTTTTTTTTTAATTGGATGTATTAAATTCGATTTTATTATCGAGAAAAATATAGGAAAAAAAAAATTAAAATTTTCCCGCCAATTTTTAAATTGTTTTTTTTTTCCCAAACGTAAACAACTTCGTTAAATTTTTCTTAAACGATTTGATGTCGGCCATTTTTTTTCCCCCCATATCTCCAATAATTTCGTACAGACGAAAGAAACTTTTTTTTTTTTTTTATTTAATTAATCTATCTATCTATCTTTTCTTTTTAAATTTTCTTTTATCTAATTTCTAATATTTTACTCCTTTTAATTCCCGCCCTCCGCTTCCTCCTTCTCCCCCCTTTCTCCCCACAAAAAAAAAATTTTTTTTCTCATGAAAATCAACAAAAAAATCGTAACGGAAAATAAATGTAAACAAACAGACGCCATTTTGAATTTAAATACCCGAACGAGAAATTTTAGGATTTTGATTGGTCTAAAATAAAAATAATGGCGTAACGAAATAAAACGATGATTACCGAACGCGTACGAAATTTATTTTCAACCACGCGTATGTTTTCTCTTATTATTATTTGTGTTTATGTTAGTATAATTAGCTGGGGGGGAGGGAATTTATTTTATTTAAAAAAAAAAAAAGTATTAAATGGATGCGTGTGAAAATAAAAATAAACTTAATCAAATAAATTAAAAAAGAAATGAACCCGACCGGAAAAAAAAAATAAATTAAACGGATTAATCAAAACGAATGGAAATGTTTCTGTTTTTTTTTTTTTGTATAAAAAAAAAATTCCACGTGAATTAAAAAAAAAAAAAATTGTATTTTTTTCTTCCATTTCTTCTCTTTATCGATTTTAATTTTCGATGAAAATAAAATAAAATTATTTATTTATTTATTTATTCATTCATTCATTCATTCATTCAAAAAAAAAAAAAAGAAATAAGAAGTTATTTAATACCGTGAATAATAATTTATTTAAATGACGTATTTTATTAATAAAATTTACGTATTTATTTTTATCGACGACAACAACAAAAAGAAAAAGAAAGAAACATTTTAACGTTGATAACAACAATATTATTATCATTATTATCAGTCTGTGGAAAGTAGAATGAAAAAAAAAAGAAAATCGAAAAAATTTTTTCCTTTTTTTTTTTTCTCAATTTTAAAAAGGTTTAAATTTGTATGAAATTTATTTTTTTATTTTTTTTTACGATATCGATGACGTAAGAAAATAAAATTCGTGATAAGATATCTAACGGAAAAATAAAAATAGTAAGAAAATTTTCCGGAAACGAATACGAAATAAAAAAGTTAAAAAAAAGTGCATAAAAAATTTTACACGAAAAAAATGCAGTTTATTTAAACTCATAAGCTAAACGTAAAATTGTAAATAAAAAAAAAAAAAAAAAAAAATGGCGGTTGAAAATTTAAAATTGGAAAAAAAAGTTTAACCATTTTCTTATTATTATTATTATTATTATTATTATTTCTTTTTTCGTACGTGTTTCGATTTCTTATTAAACTTTGTCGAAAAATAATAATTAAGTTTTTTTTTTGATAAATAAATTCCGTTATTAAGTACGTTTGAATTTTTTTTGATCGGTTGAATTGGAAAAATAATATCGTGTCACAAGATAAATCGTTCGTGGGAATTATTTTTAATGGAATAAAGTAAAAGAATCGTTCGTCGTTGTTTATTTTTGGTCTCGTCGTTTATTTAATGTATTTTTTTTTTATTTTTACGAAAAGAGGAGCCAAAGAGAGAAAAGAAAATAAAGAGAGATAAAGAGAAAAAAGAAAGAGAGAAATTGGAAAAAGAAAATAATAAAAAAGAGGAAAATTTAGGGTAAAAAAAAGAAAAAAGAAAGAAATTGAGAGAGAAGGAAAAAATGAAAAAGAGAAAGAGAAATAGAGAAGAATAAAAACGGGGGGGAGACAGAAAAAGAAACTAAAAGAAATTAAGAAAAAAGAAGAGAGAAAAAGGAAATAGAAGAAAATTGAAAGAAAGAAAGAAAGAATAAAAAAGAGAAGAGAGAAAAATTTCAAAAAAAATGGAGAGAAGAACGCAGAAAGAAAAAGAGAGAGGATTGGAGAGAATAAAAAGAAAGAAAGAATGAAAAAGAGAAAAATAAAAAGAAATAAAGAGAGGAATACAGGGAAAAAGAGAAAGAGAGAGTAATAAACAGAGAGAGGCAGAGATAGAAAATGAAACGTGAGAAAAACTGAATAAAAGAAAACGGGAGTAATTGAAAGAGAAAGAGAGAGAGAGAGAGTAAAAATTTTCTAAAATCAATCTGTATATAAAAAAAAAAAAGTAATGCATTCCACTGGAAAGTTTTCTTATTAAAAAAAAAAAAATTCAATGAAAAAAGTTTTTTTTTTGTTTGCCCCCCCCCCAAAAAAAAAAAAAATTTTTTTGTTTTTCTTCATCAGTCAAAACAATTTAAAACATTTTTAAGATCACTCACCGAAAAACAAAAAAACTTTTTTTTTTTTTTTTACGAATTTTACATGCGGGTTAATAAAAAAAAAGAAAATCGATGGGAAAATTATATTTTCCGAATTGGATCCGAATGATGGTCCCTCACTTATTATTAACGAGGTTAACAAAATTTCTCGCGATAAAATTCAACCGCGTGTCAAAAGAAAAAAAATTATTCAGCGGTAAAATTTCACCAATACAAAAAAAAAACCTAAAGCAAAAGAAATTAATGTGAAACCTGAGGAGAAAGAGAAGGGGGAGGAAGAGGAGGAAAAAAAGGACAAGAACCGGATGTCAGATGCAAGAAAAACTAAAAAATAATAATAATATTAATAATAGGAGTTTGTAATAATGAAGAGCCATTTTTTTTTTTGTCTGACATCAATCACAAGAAGAAAAAATCATTTTTAAAACGTCGTCGTGGCATTAACGAACCGTAACGGAAAAAGCAATTAGGAAAAAAACGATCGATTTCTTCATACTTTTTCGTAAATTGAATGAAAGTCAAAGTAATAATAATAATAATAATAATAAGCAAGAAACCAACATCAAATCCCAAGCCAAGTGGCAGCAGAAAAATTGTAAAAAAAAAAAAAAAAACGATTCTGAAGCGAATAAGAAAAGTTTAGAAAAAATTTAAAGTCGGAATTTTAATACCATAACGAAAAAGTAATTTTAAAACTTGTACCAAACAGACGACAAGAAAACGGAAAATGTCAACCGGAAATAGTCGAAAATAAATAACCGGATGTTCCGATATTAGTTATAAAAAAAAAAAAACAAACACGAATGGCACGACGAATATTTTCATTCAAATGTTTGTCGTGGGAATAGTTAAATAATGGTTTCGAAAATTCACATTCGAATTTAAAATTAAAACTCTTATAGTAATAATAATAATGATAATAAATGTATTAAAATTTGGCAAAAGTTTAATAAAAAGTGTCAGGAGTCGTTGAAAAAAAAAAAAAATTTAGAATCTCTTTCCCCCCCCCCTTGTTTCCCCTCCTCCCGCTAAAACCGTTTGCCTTTTTTTGGAAAATTTTTATTTTAGTAAAAAACGATGGAAAATTATAAAATGTTTTTTTTTTTTCTCATGCCACGACGAAAACATTCTCGTCGGCGACGTAATTATTTTGTTTACAAAGATTTCCGGTTAAAAAACAAAATTAATATTAAAAAAAAAAAAAAAATGGAGTCATTAATGATTAAAAAAAAAAATTTCCGT
>NW_002987095.1:492158-494354 GCF_000006295.1 Pediculus humanus corporis
AACACTTAATGAGAGGACGACTACTACGAGTGTATAGAGTTTTTTTTTGCAAAAAAAAAAGTTTTCAATTTATTAAAATGTAAAAAATTGTTATGGCTGTTGATGATGATGATGATGGTGGTGGTGGTGGTTGTTTTGGTGATGATGATGATGATGATGACGATGACGATGACGATGATGATGATGATGATGAAGAATCATTCTTTATCTCTTTTTAAAATAATGATTTTTGGAAAATATTTCGGGGAAAATTCCAAAAAAAAAAAAAAAAAAAAAAAAAAAAGGTTTAGACGTTTGAAAAAACAGAAATTGTCGCAAAATTAAAAAAAAAAAAAAATTGCGACAAATATCTACGGCTTGGCGCCATTTTACGTGTCGCGTTCTTTAAGTTAAAAAAGAAAAAGAAAAATCTCTAATGCGTAGAATTATTATTGACTAATTAATTGACTTTATTTTCTTTCTCTCTCTCTCTTTCTTTTACTATGTTACTTCCCTCTCTTTCTCTCTCTTTCTGTCTCTTATTATTCTCTATCTCTCCTTCTCACTCTCTATTCTCTGTCTATCATTTTCTGACTCTTACTTTTACTTTTTCTTTCAATTCTTCTTATTCCCTCTTTCTCTCTCATTATGTTATTTTCCTGTCTCTCTCTCTCATTTATCGTGTTGCTTTCCACTCTTTTTCTCTCTCTTTCTCTTACTCTCATTCACATTCTTATTCTCTCTCTCTTTCGAGAATTTCAGTTGCTTTTGCAATTTTTTGCTTTCTTTTTCTTTTTTCTCTGTCTCTCTCTCTCTATCTCACATATTATCACTCTTACTCTTTTTCTCTCTCTTATTATTTTGCTTTCTTCTCTCACTCTCCCTTTTTTTCGGTTTTCATTTCGTACGTTCAAAAATTTTATTTACTTATTTTTTAGATTTTGTTTTTTTGTTTATTGAAAAAAATACCAAGGGTCGGTTTGATTTAAATTTATTATTAACAAAAAATCTTTTAATTTTCATTTCAAAGTAGGCGTCGTTCGTAGTTTATTAAAAGCAGACGACATTTTTGTTTCCCCACTTTTTAATAAAAAAAAAAAAAAAACAAGAAAATTTCCGTTATTACAGACACTTATAATTTACCGAATTTTTTTTATTAGCGCACGCTCTCATTATTATTATTATTATTATTTTTTATGAATTCGACATCTAAGCATGAAGTTAGTGTATAAAGACGCGAAGTGTAATTTTTTTTTTTCATTGAAATTGTTGTTGTCGTAGTCTTCTGACGCCACGTTTTTTTTTTCCTTTCATTTAAATTGTAAATATATGTATACGAATGAGAAAAACATATAATTTCTTTTTTTTTTTTTTTTAATAAAAATTATATAATTTTATGAAAAAAAATTTCTCGAGATGACAAAAAAAGAGGAGGAGGAGGCGGAAAGAGAAAGGGGGGGAAAAAATTTAAAAAAAAAAAATTCGCCTCTTTGTTTTTCTTCTGCTATTGAAATTGACGTCATTTTCGAGAGTTACACACACGTCACAACTTTTTCTTTTTATATGCGTTTTAATTTTACCTTCTTTTTTTTTTTACCTTAAAAAGGTTTCGAGCAGTTTACTTTTCTTTTAAAAAAAAATTTTTTTTTATAAACAATTTCTATTTACACGATCGTTTCTCTCTCCTTCCACGACAACCGCAATCGAAATTTTTTTTTTTCAATTAAAAGGTTACTTGGAAAAAAAAATTTTAATAATTCTTAAAAGGGAAAAATGGAAACAAGAGAAAATTTTTTGTATGGGGAGCGGTAGGAGGGGAGGAGGAATAGAAGGGGAAGAAGAAAGATCAAATTTCACATTAATTTAATAATTTCCCACGTGAAATAAAGTTTTCTATAAAAAAAAAAAAAAAATTACGGAAGAATTTTAAAAACCGACATTTTTATTTAAAAGTTTTTCTTTCCCCCCCCTTCCCCCTCCCCCTCCCCTCTCCCCATTCGATTCGACGCCTCTAGGGTTTTTTTTCTTCTTTTTCTCCGAAATAAAAAAAAAAATCAACTGGAAAAACTTTTCTACGTCACATAAACGTATTATAATATTCCCGCGTAAAAGAAAAAAAATTTCCTGTTTGTTCCCTTTTGTAAAATTTATAGAAGAAATTTTTTTTTTTTTTTTCAACACACCGGAAACGAATTAAATTTTTTTTTTTTTTTTTAT
>NW_002987095.1:494760-497646 GCF_000006295.1 Pediculus humanus corporis
TTTTTTTTTACGTCACTAATAAATAGTTTCTTTTACGTTTTACGTTTTTATTTATTTATTTAACGTCTTCTGCTTTAAAAAAAAAAAAAAACGGATTTTGGTTAATATTATTATTATTATCATTACTTATTTCTTTTTTTAAAATGTTCTTATGTGATTTATATGACGTCATAATTACATCGTCAAAACTTTAAAAATGTGTCTCTGTCTCTCTCGCATATTTAATATAAATTACGCAAAAAGAAAAGAACCCACAAAGAAAAGTCTTATATTACTTGGTAGAAAAAAAATGAAACGTATTAAGTATATGTAAGAAACATTATAAATAAATAATAAAAAAAACGCATTGCGTAGACATTTACGCACGTATATATAAATTTTTTAGTTTTCAAAAACGCGCGTAAAAAAAAAGGATGAATGATGTTTAATAAAACCGTTACAAAGGAAAAACTAAAAACTAAAGTTTAAAAAAATTGTTTTGTAAAATTTATAAAATCGTTTGTGTGAAAGTGAGACAGAGGGAGAGAGATAAAGAGTGAGAGTGAGAGAGAGAGAGAGAGAGAGACAGAGAGAGATAATGAGTGAAAGGAAGAATGAAAAAGAGATATATTCAGAAAAAGAAAGAGTAAGAAGAGTAAAAGAGCAAGAAGTGAGAAAAATAAAAAGAAATAGAAAGATAGAGAGAGAAAGAGAGATAAATTGAAAGAAAGAAAGAGAGAAAAAGACAGAGAGAGAGAGAGAAATTGAACGAAAGAAAGAAAAAAGAGAGAGCAAGAAAAGAAATTGAGAGAAAGAAACAGAGAAAGAGAGAGAGAAATTGTATGGAAGAGAGAAAGGGGGAAAAAGAGAAAGTTAGAGAAATTAAGAGACAGAGAGAAAGAGAGAGAGAGAGAGGAAAATGAAACAGAAGAATTAGAAACCTTAAAAGTGAGAAGGAAAACCGCAAAAACTTTTCTTTTTTTTTTGCACGACGAGGAAAAGCGTAATAATAGTAATGATAATAAAATAATAATATTAATAATAATAATGCGTAATAAGCGTAATAATAATAATAATACTAAAATTTCGTGTCACGTAAGGAAAAAAATAAATAAATTGTATCACTCGAATCGAGATGATGATGATAATAATAATAATAATAATGTTGGCGAGAAAAAAATATCGTGGCAAAGATATTGCAACGGAAATTTTCCTTAGAAAATGATTCAATTCGAGGTGAATACTATTCGGTTGCTGGTTGAAAATTAGCAAGACGAAAAAGGAGGAGTAAGTTGAGGGAAAGAAAAAATTTTTTTCACAGGAAATATTAATAATAATAATAATAATCGCGTTTCTAGAACTTGTAAGAAAAAAAAAGGAAAAAAAAAAAAATATATCGTTAATCAAAAAGTTTTAATTAACGTTCGTTAGCTCTTTCGATGTTTAACGTTCGAATTAATAATAATAATAATTATTATTATTATTATTTCATTTTTTTTCATTTAATCAAAACATTCTTAAATGGATAAATTAATAAGGACGTAGACGCGCGCCGCCATATTTATTTATTTATTTATTTTAATTTAAATCTTTGGAATTTGATTATATAATTAATAAAAAAACCTTGTTACGTTTTTATTTAAATTAATTAAAAAATAATAATAATAATAATAGTAATTAATTTCGTTTAATGAAGCGGTATATTAAAAAAAATATTACGTCACATTTTATATAAAAAAAAAAAATAAGACTCGAATGATATCGATAGTATCGAAATAGATTTTAATTCGCGAATGTTTGTACCTGAGGAGGGGTTTCAGGCTGAAATGCAGGTTGAAACCCCCGCAAATGCCCCTCTCTCGTGAAAACCCGCTAAGATATTTCGCTTGGGTGGTGGCTTCCGTTTAGTCCCCCCTCCCTCCTTTGAAAAAAAAATTGATAAAAGTGTGAAATTAATTAATTAAAATTAAAAAAAAATTTTTGAAAATATTAATATAATTTATATTATTTTTCTCTCTCTTTCAATAAATATAGAAAACGCAACGAGGAGATGTTTCGAAAACGGTACCTGGTCATCATCAAATTACACTCTATGCCTGAACATAGAAGGTACCATATCCGAATCAGTTTTCGACGAAAGTATAACAGGAGTGACGTCATTATTATATTACATTGGATATTCCGTATCCGTCGTTGCTTTACTTATCGCCATGTTTATTTTTTTATATTTCAAGTAAGTAAAAAATTTTTTTCTTTTTTTTTTTTTTTTACCCTTCAAAAAGAAAACGGAAAAACCATTATTATTATTATTATTATTTTTAATTAACGTACGTTTTATTTTTTGTTTACTTTTATTTATTTATTTATTTACTGTTTAACCTTTTTTTGTTTACAAAAAAAAGAAAAAAATTTTCTTTTTTTTATCATTTTCCTTTTTAACACACAAAAAATTGTGCATTTAATAATTAATTTTCAAAACGTTAGAATTGATGAAGTTAAAAAAAAAAAAAAATTGATTAAAAACCTTTATTATTATTATTATTATTATTAAGAAGCGTTGAAATAAATTTTACAAAGTTTTTAATTCAACATAAACTTGATTAATTTATTAAAGAGTAAAATTGGTAATAATAATAATAATTTATTTATTTATCACGTTATTAAAAATACCCTTTTCGAAAGTTGTTGTCTTGTGTTTAAAACTTGTTGTGTTTGTTTGTGTTGTGCGTGTTTAAAACATTATTAAGAGAAAGAGAGAGAGGGGAGAGAAAGAAAACAAAAGATGAATGAATGGATGAATGAATGAATGAATGAATGAATGATATCATCCTTATTGCTGTACCAAACATTAAATCGTTACGGATGATTAATTACTTTTACATTTTTCCTTTTTCTTTTCTTTTTTTT
>NW_002987095.1:498434-529056 GCF_000006295.1 Pediculus humanus corporis
AAAAAAAAAATATATATGTAAAACACGTCGATCGTCTTATTAACTTTTGTTTGTTTTTTTTTACTTCGCCGCACTCATTATTAAATGAATTTACCGTTAATTGTTTTTTAAATGATGGTTAAGGTTTTTTTATTTTGGGAATTTTTTTTTTTTTTTTTTGATTGGTCGTTCAAGAACGATTTCTATTACGTACAGATTTAGGGAAGCCAACTTAAATTTTTTTTTTTTTTATATTTAAAATTAATTTTAACCTTTGTTGATAACGTGTTTTTGTTTACTCTATGATTTTCTCCGTTTTTTCTTTGTTTTTTCTTTTTTTTTTTAATATAAAAAAATGATTAAAATTTAAAATTTTATTTTTTTATTTTTTCGCACGGTTTATTTTCATTTTGTTTTTCATTTTATTTAAAATAATAATAATAATAATAAAATTTTAAAATTTTCAATATTCTACGTACGTTTATAAAATTTTACAAAGAAAGAAGAAAATTCTCGAGGATTTTCAAAAATGTCGTCGAGAAATAAAAGAAACGAAAAAAAAAAAAAAGTTTTCATTTAATTTAATTTAATTTTTCCTTTTTTTTTTTTCTCATCATGTTTTTTTTTCTCTTCGACATTTTTTTTTTTCTCCCAAGATTTTCAAATCGAGCGGAAGTCATATTTTAAAGTTAAATAAAACAAACAATCGTCGTCGTTTTTCCGTTAAAAAAAAAAAAAAATTTTCCCACGTATTGATTTCGATTTCATATTTTTTTTACATTCGAATTTTATGTTTTTGGTTTTTTTTTTTTTATTTATTTATTTATGTCGTACACGTGTCGCGACGTACGGTTCACATGACGTCATTTCCGTTCATTAAATTTCTTAACATCCGAAGATGTTTGTTTTTATTTTTCTATTCGAATGCAACGACGACGATGATGATGATGAAAATTTTAGGTGTGAAAAAAAACTTTTCAACGTTTTGTTGTTACTACGACAACGTTATCAGGGTCAACAAATGGTTTTATTATTATTATTATTACCCCTATTATTATTATTATTTAATCTTTACTTTTTCTAATGGCTCCCATAAAAATTTTTTCTTTTTTCTTTTTTTTCATAGGTATTTTTAATGGCGTTTCCGTTTTTTTTCTTTTTTCTATTCGATTCAATCCTTTGAAATTTATTATTATTATTATTATTATTTTTACGAGGAAAAATGTTTGTATAAAAAAAAAACATTCGTATATATGTGTTTATGAATAGTGTTTGATAGATTTTGCAAGGTTGCCAACATTAAAAACATTGTTTTTAAATTTCAGACTCTTTTTTTGGCGAAGTGAAAAACGTTTTTTTTTTTCGGTTTGTTTCGTATATAATAATAATAATAATTCGAATGTGTGAATTTTTTTTTTTTCATATAATGGCACTATTGTTTTTATAAAATATTTGTCTGAGATTTCTTTCTTTTTTTTTTCAAAGGTTAAAATATTTTTCGCGAAAACAAAAGATTTTTTTTGCATTTTTTTTTTCTTTTTTTTTTCTGTCAAATTTTCCGGTTTTTGTAAAGAAAAATTTTGTTAAAAAATTTTTTTTTACAGTTAAAAGTTTTCCAATTAAAACAAAAAAAAAATAATTTCATTATTATTAGTATAACGCGAGGGGGGGAAACAAAAAAAAATGTATGAAAATTTTACGAATAAAAAAAAAAAATTTCCCGCTTGTACTTGCACCAATGAATGAATGAATGAATGAATGAGCGAGCGAATTAGCGAATGATGAGTGAATTATTAAAAAAAGATTGATTGATGGAAAAGCGAAAAATATCACATTAGAAATTCAAATCTCATTTTTTGTCGGCCATATTTTTTATTTTTTTTTGTTTTATGAAAAATGTTTAAAAAAAAAAAAAACAATTTTTTTTTCGTTATTGGTTTCCTTTTTTTTTTTTTTTTTGTAATTTTTAATATTAAATAAGCTAAAAAACACGCGTGCACACGCACACGCACACACGCACAACGTTTAACTGTCAATTACAAAAGCGTACCGAAAAAAAAAAATTGAAAAATTTTAATAATAATAAAAATGGCGGAATTTTTTTTTTTTCGTTAAAAAAAATGGCGCATCTGTAATAATAATAATAATAATAATAATAACAAATTATCGCCTAAGGTTTTCGTTTCCTATTCTTTTTTTTTTTTTTTTTAATTACTTCGGGGGCCCTAACCAAAATATATATATTGTACTCTATGGAATCATTATTCACGCGTGGTGTAGAATAATAATAATAATTATTAAAATTATTATTATTATAAAGAGTATTGGAAAAAAAAAAAATTTGCCTTTTTTCATTTTATTTTTTAATCTAAAATCTTTCGTTTCTCTCTCTCTCCTTTTCTCCCCCTCTTTCTCTTTTAGCGAGATAAGTTTTATTTTTTTTTCTATTGACGGCCATTTTTTCTTTTTCTTTTCGTTTACGACTTTTTTATATGTAAAAAAAATTTTATTTTATTTTTTTTGATTTGTGGTTTTCACTGAGGAAAATTTAAATTTTCAAATCGCGAAAAGTTTTTCCGTTTTCTTTTTCTTTTTTATTTATTTATTTTTTTTATCGTAAATTATTTATTTTAATTTTTAACATTCTTCACGCCTTCTCCTTCTCCATTTTAAAAAAATATGAATAAGATTTATTTATTTAATCGTGAATTGAATAAAATTTCGAAATAGTTTCACGCATACACAAACAAATAAAATATTTATTTATTTATTTAAACACGTTAAAGTTTTAATTTTAAAAAGTTTGCAGCCGTGATTATTTCCAAAAATGAACGCAAAAACGCACAAAAAAAAAAAAAAACAAAAACGTTCCTAACATTATTAAACGTAACGTTCGTTTCGATGACGTAATTGATTTACCTAACCAATGAAACGACGTTAATTTAAAATGACGACACGCGATTGGATAAATGATAAAAATTTAACGACCAATCGTAAAATTTAAAAAAAAAAATAAATTATCGAGAAAACTTGTTATCGTGATGTAATCATCATTCGATTTTTTAAAATTAAAAAAAAAAAAAAAAAATTATCAGAGTACAAAATGAAATAATGCCATCCATGATTTGTATTTTTTTTTTTGGCGGGAAAATAAAAAATTTAAATTTTATTTCTTATTTTTAACGTGATGTGAATCAAACTTATAATAAATGGAGATAAAAAAAAAAAAAATTTTTTTTTGGCTTCTTTATGTTGTAAAAATAAATTTTTTGTTACTTTATTATTATTATTTTTTTGTTTGGGATTTTAAAAGGAGATTTTTTTTTTCTCAAAATTCTAAGATAAAATAAGATAAAACCTGTAAAAACAACAACAACAACAACCACGAGAAAAAAAAAAAAAAGAAAAATCGATCGAACCTACGAAAAACCATTTTTTTCTTTTAACTTTAGTCCGTTTAGCCCGTAAAAGGTTTTCTCAAGAGAATTTATCGTTGTTATTATTATTATTATTATTATTATTATTATTATTATTATTATTATTAATATTATTCTTTACGTATCGAATTTTTTTTTTTTTTTTTTTAAATTATTAGATGGATTAAAAATAAAAAATAGATGAAATGGAAGAATGAGAGAGAGAAAGAGGAAAAGAGGAAATCAATGGGTGGGTGGGAAGGAGAGGAGGAGAAGTAGAAAATTTTTTTTTTGTTTGAACACAAAAAAAAAAAAAATGTTTTCAATAACCCCGTTTAAAACATTTTTCTTTCATTTTTTTTTTTTTTTAAATTTTTTCTTACCTGAAAATATTTTTCATATTTTTTTTTCCGCTTCATTTTTACCCGAACAGCAGAAACGTTTATTTTGTTTTAAGTAACAAAAATATTTTCGCATAAAAAAAGAAAAAAAAAGTTGGTAACATTGTTTTACCAATGCATATTATTTTTGCTGTATTTCTATTTTTATTATTATTATTTTTTATATAAAAAATGCTACGAAATTCATTTTTCCCGCCCCCTCCTCTTTCTCATTTTTTTTCGACAAAAAGACAAAAAAAATAATATTAACGGTTATATTGAACCTAAACAAATTTTATTATTATTATTATTATTATTATTATTATTATTATTATTATTATTATTATTATTATTATTCGAAGCAGAACTCGAGTTATATATGTAGATTCTTTTTTTTAATATTGAATATATATATTTATTTTGTTTTTGTTTATAAGTTTTTTTTATTTATTTAAATTTAAAAAAAAATTGTTTGTTGATTTTTATTATTATTATTATTATTATCATTATCATTATCATTATCATTATTATTATCATTATTATTATTTACAGAGATTTAAGATGTCTTCGTAATACGATTCACACAAATCTTATGTTTACCTACGTCATGGCGGATTTCATGTGGATTCTCACGGGGATTTTACAAGTGAGTTCATTTTTTTTTTTATTTGACTTTATACATATATAAATTTTTTTATTTTTTTTTTTTAACGTTGGCACCACTTTAAATTTTATTTATAAAAAAAAATTGAACTCGATATCGTCTTCAATTCATCGTCGTTAATTATTGTTTAATTTTTTTTTAACAGACGATAAATTTGTTAACGTTTTATTTAATTTGTCTTTAATTAATTGATTGATTGATTGATTGATTGATTGATTGATTGATTGATTGATTGACTGATTGATTAAAAATTTTCATTGAATTTTGCAATAGCGTAACCAGGTTTAAAAAAAAAAAAATTTTCTTTTTTCTTTTTTTTTTCTCTCCCCCCCCCCGCAAGGTAAGCATAATAAAAGCGAATTTTCTTTTTTTTTCGTAAATGCTCTTTTCCGATTGGTCGGATCGTTTGGTCTTTTTTCACAATCTAATCAATTTTAATTTTTTTTTTTTTTTTTTTTTTAAAAAAAAAGGAAAAATTTTTAACGTGAAAAAAAAAAAAAATTATATAAAAGTTTTTCACGGTTTTAGTTTTTAGTGTTGGCAATAAAAAAAAAAAAAAAAAGAGGGGGGAAAAACTTTTTTTTTTTTTTTTTAAATTAATAAATAAAAAAAAAAGAAAAACGCATAAAAAAGAAAACACGTGCCCATAAAAAAAAAAAAAAAAAAAAAACGGCGGAAAGAAATTAAAACGTAAAAGTTTTTTAAAATTCGAAAACGTCGGTTTGAAATGCCGCGGTGGGGGTGAGCGGTGGTGATGGGGAAGGTAAGGAGTGAATGGGGTTTGAGGGTGCGGAAGAAATTTTTATCGTGGCAAAAGAATCGGAATTTAAAAAAAAGTTTAAAAAAGTACCCGCAGCATATAATTTTTTAAAATTTTCTTGTTAAATAAAATTTTTCTTTAGGCTTTCTTTCTCTTCGAAATGAATGAATGAATGATTGAATGATTGAATGAATGAATGAATGACGAAACGAACGAAGGAAACGACACGAAAAAATTATTCGAATATGAAAAAAAAAAAAACTATAACTAATTAAATTATTTTTGGAAAATTTTAAACAATGGAAATAACAAGAAAAACAAGAACAACTCGAATTTAACGTAATAATAATAATTTAATTAGTAGAATATTATTATTATTATTATTAGTATATTTTATAATAAAGTCATAGAGAAAGAAACAACAATAAAATTTATATTATTTTACTACCCACGTGAAATTTTTTTTTTTTTACGAAACGTTTCATTCTCAATCGTGATTATTACTATTTTTGTTTCTTTTCTTTTTCTTCCTCTGTTTCCCCCCCCCCCCGTTAACCGGAAACGGAAGTTGAATTAAATAATAATTATTTGCTATGAGATTTCTTTTTTTAAAAATTTTTTCATTTTGAACGTCTCACATCATTCATTTTTTTTTTCATTTTACCTTTTTTCACTCTGTTTATGTATCATCATCATCATCATCTTCCTCGAGTTCATATATTTTCGGAAAATTTTTTTTTTCTCTCTCTCTCTCTCTAACTCTCTTTTTCTCTCTTCTCTTCAATCTATCATTTTTATCGTTTCCGTTTTATTTTCTCTATGACGTATTTTTTTTTCTTTTTTTTTTTTTTAATCTATTAAATTTCGTAAAAAATTTTATTATTATTATTATTTTTTCAAAAATGGCGGAAAAATATTTTAAAAAAATAATAATAATAATCGTTCGACTTCGTTTGTTTACTTTTTCAAATTTTATTTTTTTTTTTAATGTTGTTGTTGTTGTTGTTTGCACGAGCGCGTAAGTGGGTGGGTGAGTGAGTGGGTGAGTGCGCGCGTCAATGAATTTTCCGATTATTTAGAAAATTTTTTAAAATTTAACGGTTTTTTTCTTTTGTTTCGAACAAATAATCGAAAGTCGAGTGTGTGTCTGTGTGTGTGTGTGCGTTCTCTAATCCATTTTTTTTTTTTTTAACTACTGCATCTGGTTGATTTGAATTTTTAAAATAAAATAATAAAAAAATGTCTGGCGAACGTTTCGAACGGCGGATTTCTTACTATCATTATTATTATTATTATTATTATTATTATTATTATTATTATTATTATTATTATTATTATTATTATTATTATTATTATTATTATTTCTTGTTAAAAAATTTTTATCGAAATTTAAAAATCTAAATAAAAAAAAATAACCGGAGGAAAATGAAAAAAAAAAAAAAAAAAAAAATGGAATCATTTACTTCGTCGTAGTCGTCGTCGTCGTTATCGTCATTTAAATTATTATTATTATTATTATCATTATTATTATCATTATTATTATCATTATTATTATCATTATTATCATTACGTCGTCCTTCTAGTCTGTTTATTTTTTTTTTTATTTTTTTTTTGTCGACGTAACGAAATGTTAATGGTAGCAAATTCACACATAATAAATTAATCATTTGAAAAATTTTCCATTATTACGTTTGTTTGTTTGTTCGTTTGTTTGTCGTCATGATAATATTCATTCTCCCCTTCTCCTTCTTCTTCTTCTTCTTTTTTTCTATCCTTCTCTATTATTATTATTATATTATTTTAATGACGTCATTTGTAAAAAAAAAAGAAAAGTAAAATGTATATAATTTTTTTTTCCCTCTCCCCCCTTGGTTTTTATTTATTATTATTATTATTATTATTTATTATTACTATTATTTTTCTCGTGTTTGTTTTGTTTGTTTTTTTTTTTTTTTGAAAAATTTTTATTACTTTTCCGTATGTTGGCAACGATTTTTTTTTTGTTTTGTTTGTTTGTTTACTTTTTCTATCGTACTATTATTATTATTTTTTTTTTTTTCTTCTTCCCCGTTCGTTTAGACTATCTTCCTTTTACCATTATTTTTTATTATTATTCTGACTTTACAAAAAAAAAAAATGTTTAAACCATTTCCTTTCAAATTTTTTTTCTTTTATTTGATTTTATTGCTTTTTTTTTTTTTTTTACCTTTTTTGCCATTTGTTTGTTTTTTCCGTTTGTTTTCCCGTTTGTTTTTGTTTACGAACAATCGTTTCGTTGAATTCTTTAACCTATGAACTATAACAACTTATATAATATGTTCATTTTTTTTTTTTTTTTTTTCAAATTTTTCCTTTGAAATATTATTTGAAGTTCGCGAACGTTTCGATTGTTTGTTGTTTGTTTTTAAATAAAAAGTAAAAACGTCACGCGATGATAATAATAATAATAATAATTTTAAATTTTATTAATTAATTTTTAATTTTTAACTGATTTTAATTACTAAAATAAATTTTTCGCAATTAGGGAATAAAATTTGCTCGGGTGAAATGAAAGATTCTTTCTTTTTCTTTTATTTCCTCCTACCCCTCCTTTCATCATCATCATCATCATCATCGTCATCGTCATCATTTCAAATTAATTATCTTTGATAATATTATTATTATTATTATTTTAATTTTAATTTTAATTTAATATATATTCCTTCGTATTGTTTTCCACTTCGATTCCGTTTATAAAATATTAATAATAATAATAATAATAATACTGATAATAATAATGATAATGATAATAATGATAATAATACTGATGATGATGATAACAATAATAATAATAATATTGAAGTTAAATGATAATAAATAAAAATAAAAAAAAAATTTCCGATTTTTTTATTTATTTGACAAACGTTTGTTGTTGTTAATCTTAAGGATTAAAATTCAAATCGAAAAATTATTATTATTATTATTATTATTATTATTATTATTATTATTATTATTATTATTATTATTATTAAAATACATTTATGTGAAAAAAATCGAACGCGATAAAAAAAAAAAAAGAAAAGCAGTAGGAGGGAAAAAAAAAATTTTTTTTCATTTCATTTTTTTACTTTTTTTTTTTTTTTTGCCTTTTTCTAGTTCCACGTTTTTTTTTTTCCTTTCTTTGTGAATACAAAACGCGTCTGTCGTCATTGATAACGTTTCGAGTGTGTGTATATTTTTTTGTGTTAAACTTCATTTTTTTTTTTATATTTGTTTATTTTTTATATTTGTTTGATGAATGAAAGGCAGAAGGAAAGCAGAATAAGAAGAAGGAAAAAAAAAAAAATTCACATTGTTATTGTGACGTCACGCGTAATTTTTTTTATCTATTCATTCATTCATTTATTATTTATTATATTTTCCTACCCGATTTTTTTTGTTTGATTGATTGGAAATAATTTTTTTGTTTTTTGTTTTTTTTATCTTTGTTTGTTTATAAAAATTTTCATAAAAAAAAAAAATGACGATATAAATTTTCTAGAAATTTCGACGAATGATAATTTTCACACTTTGTACGTTGTAAAAGAGCAAGCGATCAAACAATAAAAACAAAAAAATAAAAAAATAAAAAAAATCTCGTAAAATATCATTTTAAATGATTATTATTATTATCATCGCCGTCGTCATCACTATTATCATTATTATTATTTTTTTCAATAAATAACTTTTTAACAAAAAAAAAAAAAAAAAAAAAACTTTTCCCTGGGTATTGAAGAAAGAATTCTTATTAAAAATCTACTTTTTGAAACTTTTTGTCTTTTTTTTTTCAAAGTAAAAAGATTTATTATCAACCGACTTTTATTTATTCATTTATTTATTTATTTATTTTTATTTTAATAAAATATTCTTTTATTTATTTATTTATTTATTTTTATTAAATTTTAATCGTAATTAATTCGATTTTTTTTATTAAATTAATTCGTTAAAATAAAAGAGGAAAAAAAATAAATAAAAATAAAAACGAAGTTAATTGAAAACCGTTTTAAAATATTATCATTATTAATGTTTTTTTTTAATATTATTAAGAAACCGGAAATGATGAAATTTTTTTTAACTTAATTTTTAAATTCGTTAAAAATTGTATTTTTTTAAACGGTTTTATTTCCTCCATTTCCGGTTATTTCCTCCCTTACTTCCTTTCTAGCATTCATTTACATGACAACAAGACGATACAGGAAAAAGCAACAAGTCGATCGAGTTAATTTTAAGTTAAAATTAATAAATAAATAAAATGAGGGAAATAATAAATAAGAAAAAAATTTTACGCCCTTTTCTTGTTTTTTTTTTTTTTTTGTTAATCCAGAAAAAATGCCAAATTTCCCGAGCCGGTAGGAGGGAGAATGTGGGACTCAGCGGAAGACACTAACCAAGTGAAATTCCTGGGCGGGTTTCCCGGAGGGAGGGGCGTCCGCGGGAGTTTTAATCTGCATTTCAGCCTGAAATGCCTCCTGAGCCAGAACCATCAGGTCCACACACTCGTGAAAATGGGAATCCCACCTGAGGAAGATCCCGGTACTTCCTCTTTTTACTCTTCGAGAGACAATCCCGATTTGTTACCATCGTTCCTGCCTCTTCCGGAGAGAGATAGATAGATGACCGGGGTCCCAAATCCCGCTGATCCTTCATCTGTCCTCCTTTTACGTCGCAACTCCACATTTTCTATCGGGAGAGTGCTAGTTCACTTATCCCCTTATGTACAGGTCTGTTTTTGTTAAAATAATGCTTCCACTCCTAGGATTTGAACCCACGACTCTCAACTCGGTGACTTTTGGGAATAAATAAAAGAATAAAAAATATAAATTAAAAACGTGGATTTAGCAAGCTAAACTAAATTTTTTTTTGTTTTTACAAATATTTAACGACACGTTAAAAATCGATCGTTAAATTTTAAACCGGGATTAAAATTTTTTTTTTTTTTTTTTTTCATGAAAAAATTGATGCGAAAAAAAACAGAATTCAATACAACAGGATATGACGTTGTGCATGATGTTACCCTTGGTACTTCACTACTTCCACGTCACAACATTTTTTTGGATGTTTGTCGAAGGTCTTTATCTTTACATGCTCGTTGTTGAAACATTCAATAGAACAAACATAAGAACCGGAGTTTATGTGTTTATCGGTTGGGGTGAGTATAATTCCCGCCATTTTTTTTTTTAAAAACTAAATTTCATCCGTTTTAACTTTAATACAATTAACTTCCGGTTGATTTGAATTATTAAAAAAAAAAAAATCAACACGGAAAAATAAATAATTCAAATAATTATTTTTTCAATTTATTTATTTATTTATTTGTTTACTGACGTGATTTCAATTATGTTTAACTTACGAAATTAATAATAATAATAATAATAATTGTTTTCGTCAGATTTGAAAGATAAAAAAAGGGGGAAAAAAGTGGAGAAAAGTGGAAAAATCGGAATTAATCATCATCGTTATAAATCGTGACAACGTTAAATTTTTTTTTTTTCCTTTTTTTTTAAGTAAAAATAAATTTAATTATTACTATTATTATTATCATTATTATTAAATGATTGTTAAAATCACCGACGTAAAAAAAAAAAATTTCTAAAGACGTAATTTTTTGTGACGTTTTTTTTTTTTTAGGGATTCCATTGATATTAATTATTATTTGGGGAATCGTTAAAGCCGTGGCACCAATGAACGAAGAAACGGTGAGTTAATTATTATTATTATTATTATTTTTTAATGAGAACAAATTCTATTGACATTTTAATGATTTTCTTTCAAAATTCCGGGTGTCTTCTTTATCCATCGATTTTTTAATGAAAATCGATGACGGTTATATGAATGTTTTCAAGAATGTGACGTAACTTCCACGATGAATAAAATCGTTTCCGTTTTCATTCTCTTCCCTTTTCCTTCCTGTTTCCTTCACGGGTTGTTTACCGTTTTTTTCACCTCGGTTCTGTTTGGTTACATAATTTGCCTCGGGATGATATCCGGTTTGTTAGAACAGTTCTCTGTTGATTGTTCAGAACCGTGCACAAACCCCCCCTGTCGTAACCGGTCCTTCCATATTCATGACAAATACTCCAGTAAGAAATTCCAGTCTGAATATTCGTGTTTCTAACAAACATTCCAATATTATTATTAATATTATTAAGCCGTAAAACAAATCAAATTAAATAATAATAATAACTTTTAATAATTAAATTGAAAAAAAAGGAATTGAATTATTATTAATATTAATATTATTATTATCATTTAAAATTTTTTTTGTTGCGAAAGTAAATTGAAAATATTCGAAAAAAAAAAATTTTTTTAAACCGATTTAAAAGAGAAAAGAGCGGGAAATTCAAATTTTTGTATTTTCATTGCGTTTCGATTTTCAAAAAAAAAAAAAAAAAAAAATACAAAAACGGACAAATTAAAAAAAAAAAAAGGATTGGATTGCGGGGGCGGGAGGGAGAGAGGGAAGGAAGTAGAGAAAAAGAAAAGGAGGAGGAAATTTATTACGATTTTATTACATTTATAATAATAATAATAAAGAAAAATATATATATTATTTTTTTTTTGTTTGTTATTGATATGCGAACGAATGATTTATTACCTGGAAATATAATAATATATATATATATATATATATATATAAAACATCATTTTGTAGAGAGAGGAAGAGAGGAGAGAGGAAAAAAAAAGAAAATCGGAAATGGGAAAAATGAAAAAAAAAAAAAAATGGGAAAAACGATGAGAAAATTGAAACATGAAAGTAAAAATAACAAAAAAAAAAAAAATGAAATATAATTATTTTAGAATATTTCGTCGTCGTCGTCGCCAACGTCATTAATTTCATTATAATAATAATAATGATAACTATAAAATTTCCTTACAGGCAAACACGGAATTTTCTGGAGTTTTATCACATTGTCACTGGATGAATGGAACGATACACGATTGGATATTTAAAATTCCCGTTTTAACCGTCATGGCATTAAATTCTGTTTTTTTAGTCATGATAATGTGGGTAAGTTTCTTTAAATTTTTTTTTCTTTGTTTTCCGCCAAAAAATTTACTTTTCAAACTCATATATATAAGTTATTAAATCTGTAAAAAAATGTCCCAAAAAAAAAAAAAATCATGATGATATTAAATTTCTTCTGCCACGTTAATTGAAAAAAAAATATTTTCGATGAAAATTAATCCGTCGGTAAATTTTTAAGGTAAAAACACAGAAAAAATAATGCATTTAATTGATTCAATCAGTCAGTGTAATTGAAAACTGGAAATTTAATATATATTGTTTTATTTTTTATTTTGGAGAAAAAATAAACTGGAGAGAGAGAGAGAAAAAAAAACCTGGAGAAAGCAAAAAAAAAAAATAATAATAAAAAAAAAAAATGTCTGGAAAATTTTCTTTTTTTTTTTTTTCTTCACTTCCTCGTTGATGTTTTAATTTTATTTATGTATTTATTTTTATTGATTTATTTTAAACGTCGATTCGTTCGTGCACTCATTCATTCATTCATTCATTCATTCATTCATCCATTCATCCATCCATTCATTCATCCATTCATTCATTTTTTCATTCATTCTGACACGTTTTATATATTTCCAGACACGTAAAATAATTTTTTTTGTTTTTTTTTCTATTTTTTTAAAAACTTAACGTAATTATTATTATTATTATTATCATTATTATTTAATCTTTTCGATAACAAAATGGCGAACTTTAAAAAAAGAAATTAATATATTTATTACGTAATTATTATTAAAAGTAATAAAAACGTAATTAACCAAGAAATATTTAAAAATTCATTAATGAAAACTTATTAAAAAAGAAAAAGAAAAAGTAATAAAAAAAATGTTTAAAAAAAAAATTACCGTACGAAAAGTAATAAAAACTAATAATAATAATAATGATGATAATAATGATGAATTCGTGTAATTATTTTCAAGTACGTACTCAAGGGTAATTTTTCAAAAAAAAAAAAAAAAAAAAAGAAAAAATTATTTTCTGATAAGGAAAGGAAACAAACGTCATCACGCGATATCGATAAAAGAAAAAAATGCGTGGGAAAATCATTGAGGTAATAAAAGAGAGATGAGGATTGGATGGGGGGATGAAAGGGGGGAAGCTGAGAGAATCGTTGAAGTAATAAAAGTGGGGAAAATTAGAAAGATGAAGGATGTGAGGTGAGGGGAGAAAAAAAAAAAACAAAAATTTGGGTAACCTAATTTTGACCTTTTTTTTTTTTTCATTTGTTTGTTTGTCTGTTTGTTTGTTTTAAAAGAAATAAAATTTATGAGCCATTTTTGTTTGTTTTAAGGTATTGATAACAAAATTAAGATCGGCAAACAATGCGGAAACTCAACAGTATAGAAAAGCTACAAAAGCACTTTTGGTACTCATACCGCTACTGGGTATAACCTACATATTAACAATCGTGTCACCAACGGAAGGAATCGTGGCACAAGTTTTTTACAACATGAGAGCATTCATGCTATCTTTTCAGGTAATTAAAACCATGGGAAAAAAAAATTAACTCATTTAACATCTTCCACCGAATTTTTTTTTTTTCCATCACGTAAATAAATTTTCCGCGATGACGTATTTCCGGAAAAACTTTAAATTTTTTTTTAAAAATAAATATTAAGCGGGTATAAAACAAAAGAATAATAATAATAATAATAATAATATTAATGTCGGATTTGAAAAAAGTAAACAAAATTTTAATTTTTAAATGTGTGTGTGTGTTTGTATGACGTCATTGTATTTGACGTCATAGTTACCGCATAACCGCAAACTCGTGTAATTTAAATGTTACGATGCCATACAAAAAAAAAAAAAATTTTTTTTTCGGAAAATTTTCGGGGAAAACTCTCGTAATCCCTTTTTTTCCGATTTTATTTTTTTGTTTTTAGCTTTTCCGGTTGTCGGAAAATAAAAACCGGATATTATCGACCCCTTTGTGATAAGGTTTATTTTTTATTGATAAAAACAACAAAATCAAAGAAGAAAATTTTTTTTTTGTTATTGTCAATTATCACAAACGATTTTTGTTTGTTTGTCTTTGTTTGTTTTAAAAAAAAAGTTTGAATTGTTGTTGTTTAGATTTTATTGTAAATCGAATAAGAACATTCCAGAAGTTTTTGTTTCAGTTTTTTCAAGTGTTTTTGTTTTGATTTACGATTCCGTTTTTTTTTTTTTTCGTGATTCTCGATTGTTATTTCGAATTTACGTCCGCCATGTTTTTTTCGTACACTCTCGATAACCGTTATTGTTTATTAAAAAAAAACGTACCGGTTATTTAAAATTTTAATTTTTTTTTATTATTTCAACCGCTCTTTTAAAATCAAATCGATTTCCGGTAAACGAAAAATTTTTTTTTTTCTTTTACGACAAACAGGATATTAAAAAACGTTATTGTCGAATTAACAAAAAATATTTTATTAACCGAGAAAACCAAGATGGCTTCTTTTTTTTTTTTTATTAAAGTGTCACAAACACTTTTTAATAAACAATTTTCTTCCCTCTCTCTCTCTCTTTTGTGTTATAAAAAGGAAAATTAATAACTAAACAAACAACAAACAAACGAGGAAACAACAACAACAAAAAAAATTACATTAAAAATTAAATTAAAATTGTTTTTCGACGTTTTTATCATAATAATAATAATAATAATAATAATTTCCGTTTTCGCTAGAAACGATTTAAAATGAAACTTTTATTTAAAAAAAAAAAAATTATTTTTTCTGCTTCGGTTGTTGTTGTTGTCGTTTATCATTTCACGTGTAAACGAATCTTATTTAAAAAAAAAAAATTTAAATGATGATGATGATGATGATGATATATATGAAATTTTTTTTTGTTTAAAGGGGTTTCTCGTGGCTCTTTTCTACTGTTTTTTAAACAGCGAAGTACAAAACACTATGAGACACAGAATGGAATCATGGCGTACGATAAGAACGCTGGGTGATAAAAGATATAATTACAGCAGAGATTGGTCACCGAGATCTAGAACCGAAAGCATGAGGTGAGGACACGAAAACAATCAAAACAAGTCATGTACGGAGATATAAATGGTACATAATAATAATAATAATAATAATAATAATAATAATAATAATAATAATGATAATTAAAAAGGAAAAAAAATAGGCCTATTATTTAATAGTGAAATTAAACGGACATTATAAAAAATATAATAAAAATTATTATCATGTCTGTCTTGGGTGGTTGGTTGGTTGGTTTTGGTACAATCGCTAAAGAGAGAAAGAGAGAGATAGAAAGAGAGAGAGAGAGATAGGGAAGAAATATTCATTTTATTTAATTGATAGATTGTACAGTCAACCTACGATAACGCCTTACAAAAAACGTGAATCTTGTGCGAGCGAAGTTACAACCACGACGGTCGTCAACAGCGGTATATATACAAATAACGGTTCGAGAGTTTCTAACGGATCGACCGGTGGCACATCGATAAATCAAAAATCAACAACGTCATTTTTAACCGTCACAAATGAAAATTATGATTAATATAGGTAAGTCGATAAATAAATAAATAAAAGTTAAAAAACTTTGTTAAAGTTGTCAATTTTTATTAGCACTTACTATAAAAATCTATCCAAGTTTTTCTTTATCGTTTTACGAGTTATATATATAATTCGATTAATCGTATTTAAAAAATTTTTTTTTTTTCTTTTTATAAATTTAATATTTTATTTTTCTTATTTTTTTTTTTTCGTAAAAAAAAGAAATTTAAGTATAAGTTTACTTTACAAAACAAAATTTTCTTTCGTTTATTGTTTACGTTTTTTTACCATCTCGCGATATATCGTTCGAGTCTCGAATAATGCGCGAAACGAACACCAGGTTTGATTATTTTTCAAAATGGCTGATCAAAAGTCGAGTAACGTAAATAAAAAAATAAAAAATTATAAGTTTTTCTATCGTATATAATATTTTTTTCAGTATAATTTTATCAGTTAATAAAATATTTTGTAAATTTTAATTTTCGCATCATAATTTTTATCGTTATTATTTATTTCACGATTGTTTTTATGTTAAAGAGGATTCGCTTTTTTTTTTTTTGGTAAAATGGTTCGTTTTCGTTTTCGATGATTATTAATTATTTTTTGGAAAAAAAATAGTTAATTAATGTTATTGTACATAAATTTCTATAATTGTAGATAAGTTTTAGAAATAAAAAATAAAATTTTTGTTTAAAAATGAAGACTCCATTCAATTTGGGAAGTGAAAAAATGCCAATTATATTAGATCAACCTGAATCAGATTCTCATACGAGCACTTCGAGAAATTTAAACATGTTAGATTTAGTTAATAAACCTTCCGATTACAACAATACCATAGAACAAAATTTTTCAGAAGGAATTCATCTGGATATAAGAGATTTAGATGAAGAAAACAAATTACATAAAAGTGAAAATATCGATGGAGAATTCAAAAAGGATTGGAACTTGCAAAAATATGTACCTGATGATATGTTTGAAAATGATAAAATAGATAATTTCTCTTGCAGTGCATTCAAAGGAAAAAAAAATGATTTAAATAAATA
The DNA here is from genome assembly GCF_000006295.1 of Pediculus humanus corporis. Lineage (NCBI taxonomy): Eukaryota > Metazoa > Arthropoda > Insecta > Psocodea > Pediculidae > Pediculus > Pediculus humanus. The sequence continues at coordinate 515,213 of NW_002987095.1, forward strand.
TGATTATAAAAAAATAAAAAAAAAAGATAAAACAAATTATAAAAATTGTGTTAACATGTCAACTGTGAACTTTTCAAACAACGATTTAAACACGAGTGAAGTTTTTTTAAATAAACAGTGTAAAGAAAAAAATGGTGATGGTAAAAATAAAAAATACTCAAACAAATCATCAAAGGAAAAAGCATATTTGATAAAAAAAAATTACAAACCCATAGCTCCATATCCATCATCGAATGATCAAAAATTATCAGTGATTCCAACCCCTGTTCCCAAATTAATTAATCCTCAAGTTAATCCGATATTGATTGTTAAAATCGATGATCAACAACAGCAAGGACTCAATGATGAAAAGCAAAAAATGCAGGATTATTTAGATTACAGTGATAAAAGAATACAAGATCCTGATTATGTGCAATCATACAGTTATGAAACAACAATCGATAATGATTACGATTTGAAAAACATGAAAAATTTTATGTCTAAAACAAAGTGTTACAAGTGTTACAATTGTTCATTTATAACATTAAGTAAAGATTTTTTAAATTATCATTTTCAAAAAAAACAAAAGTGTTATAGTAATAATGAAGTTTTTCATTGTCCAGGTTGTAAAAATATTTTTTTTTCATTGACTCCATTGAGAGTTCATTTAGTTCACGATCACAAAATGCTTTCAAAAGAAGTTAAAACAATTTTACAGAGTGTTCAAGAAGTGAGATTTGAAGTAGAGGGAGAAAAATCATCTTGTATATTTCAATCGAATGAATTTAACACCATGAAAGAAAATTTATTTAATTCAAATTCGATTCCCGATTTAGATATGCCTATTAATGTCGAGAACAGGAGTGAAATTGAAAAAACCTTTAATGCCATACCTCCTGATAAGCATGTGCCTGATGGTAGAGAAATAGAACGGTGTGTAAATGGGAAAAGGCAAACAATGTTAGAATCATATTTGGATGATATCAATAACAAAGGTGATTGCAATTTACCTCCGACTTTAAATCATAATGGATCAGCACTTTTGGAAAATACATTCAAGTTAGTATAATAAATTATTAATGATATTTTTTTTTTGTAATATAAAAATGTTTGTTATTTACAATAATAATAATAATTTATTTGTCAGCTTTACAGCTCCTGTTAGTGAGCAACTTCCGTCCATTCAACCACCTCCAGCTCATTCAGCTTCGAATCCACTTTTAGATCAATCTCATTTAATGATTGAACATCAAAATCATGGATATATTGGAATGGCCAATGTTTTCGATAGCAGAGAGGTATGGTTTTGGCAGTTTAGTTTTTCAATGAATCAACATTTAAAAACCGTTAAAATTTGCACAAATTGCATTTGTAGAACGGTGCGTACAAGGCAAACGAATCTCACCATTATGAAGATAATGAAAACATAATATTATCAAATGATAATTACCTTCAATCCCACATCCAAGACATTCCGGTTATTAATTTAGATGAAAACAATTTGGAAAAATCAAGTTCTGGAATTTTAAGTCACGATATTAACATCGAAGATTTTTCAACTTATCACGAAAACGAACCTCCGCCACCTCAATTGGATCCTGGACAAAATCAATGCGTACTACCACCAAATACGGAAGATCAAGAAGAGAAAAAAAAATTGAAAAAATTAGGGGTGGGATACAGGTGAGAGAGAGAGAGAGAGAGAGAGAGAGAGAAGTGGACATATTTCTTTATTTAAAATCTGTCACGTGTGAGTAAAACATTAAGAGTTATTATTTGTCTTCAGATGTGATATCAACGGCTGTAAAGTTCGATTGCAATCTGAAAAAAATATTCAATATCATCGAAGGTGTCACGAAGGAACATTGTACAATTGTCCCGAATGTTGTAAGGATTGTTCGACATGGGTATCGTTAAGCAGTCACCTTTGGCAAGCACACAAAATCGATATGGAATTGTATAAATGCGATCAATGTCCGTACAAAACGCCGAGTTATAGCAGATTGACAAACATACATCGAGGAATCCACGGGAAAGCTCGACCGTTTTTATGCGATATTTGCGGGAAAGGATTTAAAACGGTTAAACAAATGAGAAATCATAAAGTAATATTGTTTTCATTGGCTTTCGAACGAGTAAAAAAAAAAAATTTTTCTTTATCACCTCGTGAAAATTTTTTTTTTCTCTCTCTTGCAGAACATACACAAAGCGAAAATGGTTAGAATGTCGGTTTGTCATTGCGAAATATGCGGTAGAACAGTGGCGGATAAAAGACAATTGGAACTTCACATTAACAACACTCATAAGAAAAAAAAACCTTATTTGTGTTACATGTGTGGCTACGCATCGGCCGTCAAACATTCTTTGGTCGTACACATGAGAAGGCACACAGGTGAAATATTTACTAAAAAGATGGAGAATCTGTCGGGTTTGTCCGTATTAAAACTTTTTTTTTTTTTTCCTCCTGCAAGGTGAGAAACCTTATCAATGTGAAAAATGCGAATATAAAACGGCCGATCACAATGCTCTCAGACGTCACAAAATGAAACATAGCGGTGTCAGGAGTTATAAATGTAATCATTGTACCTACACGTGCATACAGGCTTCCACTTATAAAGTTCACATAAAAACAAAACATCCCGGTAGGATATGCCTAAAAAAAAAAAAAAACATCGTAGGTTAGGAAAAGAATAGAGGATTGATTTTGTTTTTACAGGTTTGGAAGCAGACGTTATATTCAGTTGTAGCCAGTGCAATTTTCAAACTTTAAATCGGGGATCTTATCTCTCGCACACGTCGGAACATGAAAATTTTAACGGTCAGGAAATGAGAAAATCCGCGAGGTGTATGAATTCCAGGCAGGAAGTACAAACGAACATGGATTATTACAACAACGAAAACAATCGTTTGGATTTAGTGGGACCAATTATTTCGGAAAGGGTTGTGGAAACGATCGTTGATCTAAGCGGAGCTCACACCCTTTTGGAGGTGCGACAAAAAAAAAATTTTTTTCTTTTTTTTTTTTTTACGATTTTGTACCTGGGGATTTCACGATAAAGTTTTTTTTGATTTTTTCAGCAAGGTGATTATTACAACGTTGAAAGACTCGCCGGGGATCTTGACGAATCCCAAGAGCTTAAATTCAAAACGTCTGAAATTACTTGATGATGGATCGACAAAAAAAAAAAAAGGGTAATGATTGAATAAATAAATACGAAACGCCATTTTTTTTGTTTTTTTCAACGGGCCGAACAAGGTAAAAATCGAATCGTTTCGAAAAGAAATGTTTATATTTATCATCATCATTATTATTATTATTATTATTTTTCTCCATTCGATGAATGTTTTTAATGTTCTTTAAAAAAAAAAAAAAAAATTGGAGAAAAAAATTCCGAAAAATCGTACCTGATTGATTGTTATTATTATCATTATTTTAACATCACTTAAATGTATTGTAAAATCGTTTGATCGATTATCGATTATCGATGATCGATTTCGATATAAACGTTAATAATTGTTTTTTCGCGGGGCAGAAATTGCTTTCGAATCTCCGCCATTTTGTTTTTTTTTTTTTTAAATTTATTATTTACATCACGAATCAAATAATTTATCAATTTTTAATTATTATTATTATTATTACTATTGAATGAAACGACGATGATCATTCATTCATTCATTCAATCATTCATTCGCATTTTAGAAAAAAACATGGTGGCGAAGGCAATGAAAAAAACTTTTTTTTTTTTTAAAAAAAAGGAAATTATTGCTGCCTTGATTAATTTATTTATTTTTAATTTGATTTATTATTATTATTATTATTATTGTCGTCATCGTCGTCGCCATGATTGAATTGTGAGAATTAATGAATAGATAAAAAAAAAGGATCTATGTATATACATATATATATTTTTAAAAAAAATAAATAAATTGATATTATTTATTAATATTAATTATTTATTATTATTATTATTATTATTATTATTGTTTTATTCTAACGTAGACAGCAATGAAATCCTTTAAAGATTTTAATTCTTGATGATCGATCAATAACCAATCATTATTGATTTTATCGGGTAAATGAAAGGGTTGAGGATTCGTATAAGTTCCACGATCAGGTCCAGGTCCGATAACTGAAAGAAAATAAAAAAATAAAAAAACAAGAAGATAAATTTTAATTTTAATAATAATAATAAATATAATTTGCAAAGAAGCGGTCTCTGTTTTTGAATGATTTGATTACGTTTTATTCATTTATTATTATTATTATTATTATTATTATTAATCTTTGTTATAAATGATTAAATTATCGAATCGTCTAGACTTAATTTACTTTTCTTTTTTTTTATTTCAGCGGATTAAAAAAGTTTTTTGATTATATGCAACGAACGTAACTTTAATTACGTTAAATTAAATTTTAAATTGGTTATTATAATAATAATAATAATAATACTAATTGTGTTTTTTTTTCAAATGTGGAGGCCATTTTTGTTTTACTCCTCCTCCTCGGAAACCATTGCAGTATAATGAGAAATAGTACTAATTAATTGTTTTTTTTTTTTTTTTTCAAATGTCGCGGCCATTATTGTTTTTCTCCTCCTCCTCGGAAACCATTGCAGTATAATAATAATAATCCTAATTGTTTTTTTTTTTTCAAATGTGACGGCCATTTTTGTTTTACTCCTCCTTCTCGGAAACCATTACAGTATAATGAGAAATAATAATAATTGTTTTGTTTTCAAATGTCGCGGCCATTATTGTTTTACTCCTCCTTCTCGGAAACCATTACAGTATAATGAGAAATAATAATAATTGTTTTGTTTTCAAATGTGACGGCCATTTTTGTTTTACTCCTCCTCCTCGGAAACCATTACAGTATAATGAGTAATGGAATTGATGACGCCATTTTTGAATTTATATTAATTAATACCTGTATTGGTCACTTTGGCGCTGGTGTCGTAATGGCGTCTTTAACGGAAAAAAGAATTTTTGTGATTGTGCAAACTTTTTTTTTTTTTCAAGAAATTTATGAATACTTTATCGTTTCTTATCGGGAAGTTTAAAATCCAGTGACTTGGATAAGTTTTAAAAAAGTTTTTTATTTATTTAGTTACAGTGAAATATGATATAAGTGTTTATTTTACAAAGATTGGTCATTCATATCAAAGATGATGCAATCATTTTTGATGTCTCAAGTTAATTTTCAAAATGTCAGGTATGTACTTGTAAAATAATAATAGTAATATGTTGTTTTGTCAAAAAGAAATAATGGTAAACTTAACAGTTTTTGGTTATTACTTATAATTACCTATAAATAAAAGTTTACAATACAATAGTTTACAATAATAGTAAAAAGAATGCATGGATTAAAAATCATTCAATAAACTTAAGTTAAATTGATTGTGATTGATGTTTAACATAAGTTTTCATTATGTGTTTCCTACAACTTTTGTTAAGAAGCATTCATTTGATAATTGAACATAAAAGTTTCCTTAATGATAATAATGATATAACATACCAAAAGTAAGAAATAATTAATTACAAACTTACTTATTAAAGAATTTCCATTGAAATTATGCATGTAGTTTAAAAAAGCATTCAAATTGTTGAAATAACAAAATAATAAAGTGGAATTATCAGTTTTGATAGGAAAATATCCTTTTGAATTTTCACTAACTAGATGAAGTGGTATGAAACTTCCAGAAAAGTATTTTGTAGTCCAACATGTTCCATCAAGTTCTATACCAACTACATTTAATCCTGTAAAATCCTGATTAGTTTATTAATAATATATATGGCATTTTTTTTTTTTTTTTAGTTAAAACTAACTAAGTGGTAGAGAGAGAGAGAGAGAGAGAGAGAGGGAGAGAAAGAGAATGAGAATGTAAGTCAGATAGAGAATGTAAGTGTTGATTGAGAGAGAGAGAAAGAGAATATAAGTGTTGATAGAGAGAGAGAGAGAAAGGGAATGTAAATGAAATAGAGAGAGAGAAAAGTAAAAGAAACAGAAAAATGTAAGCAAGGCAGAGAGAGAAAGGAAGATAGAAAAAGAGAATGAGAGCTGATTAAAGAAGAAGATAGTGAAGAAGAGAGAGAGAAAGAGAATGAAAGTGAGATAGAGAGAAAAAGTAAGAGAAAAATAGTAAGCAGGATGTAGAGAGAAAGAAAGAGAATGTAAGTAAAATAAAGAGAGAGAAAGAGACAGGGGAAAAAGTAAGAGAGAAACAGGGAAAAATGTAAGCAAGACATAAAGAAAAAGAGAGAGAGAAAGGGAAAGCAAGATAGAAAAAGAGTTTGAGAGCTGAATAAAGGAAAAGAAGGGTAAGAAGAGAGAGAAAGAGAGAGAAAGAGAATGTAAGTGAGATAGAGAGAGAGAGAGAGAGAGAGAGAGAGAGAGAGAGAGAGAGAGAAAGAAAGAAAGATAGAAAGATAGAAAGAGAGTTTGAGAGCTGAATATAGGATAAGAAAATGAAAAAGTGAGGAAGAGAGAGAGGAAGAGAGAAAAAGTAAGAAGAATGGGGAAAAATGTAAGCAAGAGAAGGATAGAGAAGATAGAGAAAAAGAGAGAGAGTAAGCAAGATAGAAATAGAGTATGAGAGCTGAATAAAGGAGAAGAAAGTGAAGAAGAGAGAGAGAGAGAAAGAGAAAGAAAGAAAATGTAAGTGAAATAAAGAGAGAGAAAGGGAGAAAAATGTAAGCAAGACATAGAGAGAATGAGATAGACAGAGAGAGAGAGAGAAAAAGCAAGATAAAAAGATAGTATGAGAGGTGAATAAAGGAGAAGAAAGTGAAAAAGAGAGAAAGAGAATGTAAGTATAGAGAAATAAAGAGAGAGAGAGAAAGAATATAAGAGATTAAAAAACGTACCAGTTGCCATTATTAAAAGCCATTCAAATAATCCAGAGCCACAACCGACGCTAATAAGCGAATCAGATCCTTGATCTCGAACATATTTTTGTATAAAAAATAAATTTTCTAAACTCGGCCAAATCCATGGTAAAAATTTATTTCTGTCAAATTTATCGAGTATCTCATTCCAGTTTCCTGTCAAAAAGATAATCCAGAAAAATTTTAATGCGTGAGGTTTTTTTTTTTTTTTTAAAAAAAAAAAACATTTTCATTACATCGAATCCACTGGATTCTTGTTTAAAAAAAAAATTGTTTCCTTGAAAAAGAACAAAAGGTTTTTCTTCCCCCCCAAAAGGGGGATAGAGGGAGGGGAGTGGGAAAAAAATTTGTTGTTATTGTTATTGTTGTTAATATTATTTATTTTAAATGAATGAAAACTTTTTCTTTTTTTTTTTTGTGCGTGGAAAATTTCATTAGAAAAATAATATTAAAAAAAAAAAAAAATTCAATGGCGAGGGAAAAAAAAAGAAATTAAAGAAGGAAGGTCAGGAGGTCAGTTAATGTGAAAAATTTTTTTAGTAATAAATTTTTTTTTTTTTTTTTTGAATGAAATTTCCGTTCTGAAGGAATTTTATTGTCCTGGAAAAGAAAAAGAAAAATTTCATTCATTTTTTTTTTTTTTTATTACAAAACGAAAATATTTGTGATTCCTCCATTTATTAATTGATTATGTTATTAAAAATGTATTATTACGTTGCTACTGATAACGTTATCATTAAATGAAAAATTCTTCGTCTCGGATTTTCTTTTGTAATAAATAAGTAATTTAAATTGTTATTAAAAATAGGTCAGGGAAAAGATAAAAAAAAGAAAAAAATCTAATTAAAATAAACAAATGGAATAAAATAAAATAATAATTATTTACATGAAATAATAATAATAATAATAATAATAATAATAATAAACTTAATTTCCAGGAGTTTTTTTTTAATATTAATTGCTCGACTTTAAAGTAATAATAAAACAAATTAAAAGTAAGAAAAAAATTGATAGAGAGAGAGAGAGAGAGAGAAAGAGTGGAAATGAGAAGAGGATAAAGGTAGGGAGAGAGAGAGAAAGATAGGGGGGGGGGGCAATGTAAAAATACAATTAAAAAAATAATAATGACGTAATGACGTACCTTTTGTATGTAATAACAAAATTTCATTTTCTTCATTACTTAAATCCGACATCTTCGAATAAAAAGAAAAAAAAAAAAAATTTTTTTTTTCTTTTTTTTCACTCTCCTCGTTCCTTCCAACCATGACCTTAACATAAAAAAAAAAAAAAAATTTTCCTTTGAAAATTTTTACCCAATTCTTTTTTTTTCCTTTGAATTCTCACGAAACGCGTTAAACGCAACGATGATATGTGCCAAAAAAAAAATTTTTTTTTTGTTTAACATTAAAACTTTTGCCAAATTTTCTCTCTCTCTCTCTTTCTTTCTTTCTTCTTCTCTCTCTCTCTCTCTCTCTTTCTCTCTTTCTCTCTTCTTTCTTTCTCTCTCTTTCGTTTTTATTATTTTTTTTTTTTTTTGTTTTGTAGTCGACGCATATTTTAAAAGAAAATAATAATTATTAGTATAAAAATAATAAATTTAATGCGGTGAAAAATATATTAAAAAAAAAAAAAACCTAATTAATTATTTTAATTAACTGGAGAATAATTAATTCGCTAATTAAGGGAGAAAGATAGATAGAGAGAGAGAGAGAGAGAGAGAATTAAAAAAAAAAAAATGTGTATAACTTGTGATTAATGTAATATGGGCCTAAGGTAAACGTGTTCACTCGGTTCAATTCTCAGATGAAATTTTTCTTTTTTTTTTTTTTTTTTTTTTAATTTAAGTTTCGTCTGCTTGCTATTCGCTTTTATCAGAAGCGAAATGATATCTCATTAAAATTTCATAATGATGATGATGATGATTATACTATGATTAAATTTGGAATATTTATAATCGTTCAATTTTTCAAATATAAATGTCGTCTGCTTTTATCAAAGAATATTCTTCTTTAGAAATGCACCATTGAATTCGAATGTTCCCGTGTGTGAGAGAAAAAAAAATGTAACCGTCATTTTTCAATCAATCTTTTTCGATAAATCCGTTCGATATATCGAATTCCCTTCGAGGAGTCTCATCATTTTCCCAAAATTTCATATTATATTTTCTTCTGACATTTTGTTCCATCACGACCTTAATTTCATTTACCCAAAATTTTCCATTAAAAGCAATTTTTTTTTTTTTTTTCGTTCATCAATTTTGTAAAAAAAAAAATTAAATTATGTGAAATTTTTGAATGATATACACTCTTTTTCTATTGACACTTTAAAAAATAATAATAATAATGTCGAGCATTTTTTTTTAATTAAAAAAAAAAAAAAAAACCGAAATTAAATTAATTAATTTTCAGCAAAATTTTAATTAATCATAGCAAATCCATTTATTTTAATAATAATAATAATAATGATGATAATAATAAGCACATTATGATAATTTTTTTTTTTTTTACTTATAATAATAATAATAATAATTATATTTAAGGTATGATGACGTCAGAATTATAAATGACGTTAAACGATTTGAAATTATAATTTTTTTAATTACGTATAAGCTATGTACATATATTATTATTAATACTGTAATTGTTAACAATTATTTTGTTTGTTTGTTTGTTTGTTTGTTTGCTTGTTTCACTAGAAAAATAATAAAAAATTTTACTTGAATAACATTATCAAGTCACTATTTATCTAAGTACAGTTTAAGATATCCATTTGTAATTAAACTGCGATCACTTATTTTTTATTAAAAAAAAAAAAATCATATTAATAGACTGCAGGTTCATCATCACCAATATTTCCAATAGCAAGCATAATCGAGTAAACATCACTCCCAATAGTAACTAACGTAGCTATCATAACATATATTATTCTACCGGATCTATTATCTAAGTCGAAATCCACTGGAGAAATCTCAGTTGTCTCGTATTCAATTATAATTGCGATAAAATTTGCCAAAGAGACAAAAATGGCAAGGGTCAACAACCAACAAAAGCAAATTTTCAAATTGTAGTTGCCCCAAAGTGTGCCTAATATAAGAGCGGAACCCGCGAATATGTGTAAAAGAGTGTTTAAAATTGATAGGGAAAAAACGGTCCAGTGACCGGTTGCTAAAAAGGTAAGTCCGGAAAATCCGAGGAAGAGGAGACAGTAAACTCCGATAATGAAACATGTTACTTCCGAGTCTATGTAACAGCAACAACAACACGGTCTCACGGCACAATAAACAAAAGGATGCCACGGACGACCCATTATTTACATACGCATTTTTTCACGCACTCACGCACATATATATGTATATTTCTATTTAAATTTGTCATTTAAATTTTATTTGTTTACAAATTTTTTCAACGACGCGCATTTTTATTTTTTTATTTTTTCCTTTTAATTAATTCCTTTGTATAATTATTTTTCCATTTACAAAAAAAAAATGGAACTCATAGAGTAAAAATAAAACGTGTGCGGTGTGATTAATTTTACCGCCGTTTGATATATTGTTACCACTTTGAAAATTTCGAATTGATTAGAGAGAGAGAAAGAGAGGAAAAGAGAGAGAGGGGAGAGAGAATGGGATAGAGAGAGAGAAAGCTTAATTTCCCTAATAAAAAGAAAAAAAAATTTTTTTTCTGCTCATTTTAAATTCTCTACCATAGTTTTATTATTCAAACAAATACTTTTTTATTACTTAAAAATGACTTTAATCAGAGCAAAAAAAAAAAAATTTGCTATGGTTAATTGGTGTAGATAAACTACTTAAATCTTTCCATAAAAAAAAAAAAAAAACCGTTGTTGGTATCTTTCCCTTCAAGAATGAAAAAAAAAAAAAAATTTCTTAAAGTGATGGAAAATAAGAAGAAGAAGAAGAAGAAAAGGTGATAATGATGATAATAATAATGATGATGATGATGCATAGTATGAAAAAAAAAAAAAGACGAAGTCAGCACAAACAGAGATTTGAGTCAGTTTTCCGTCGTCTTTTATATCGAACGGACGAACGTTTTCACGTTTGTTTTTTTTATTTTAAAATCACGGCGAACGCGTTCCCGTCGATTCCGTTCGTGTTTTTTTTAAAAATATTTATTTAAATTTTATTATTATTATTATTATTATTATTATTATTATTATTATTATTTAGTAAAAATATTTAATAAAATAAATTTTTAAAAAAAAAAAAATGAATAAAAAAAAAACTTTTTATTTTATTTTATTTTAGACTCGTTGGGTAAAGAAGAAAAGGAAAAAAAAAAAAAAAAAAAATTTTTAGTTTTTTATTATTATTATTATTATCATCATCATTGTCGTCGTCGATTACCACTTAAAAAGAAATATGGCAATATTGGAAACCTGTTGCTGTTTTAGAACCGTCCGTAAGGGCAGCTTTGCCAGTGCCATTTACACAATGGTAAGTTTTTTTTTTTTTTTCCTTTTTTTCCTTTTTTTGTAACTTTTTACGCAACGAATGCCTCTCGTTTGTATGTTTATTCGTTAATTCCACGTTTTGATTATGCGGGCATTTGATGAAAAACCGTCGGAACGTGTCACTAGATAAATTGTTACAAAACACACAAACGTTTGACTTTTTTTTTTTTTTTTTTTATGACTGACTTGGTTTTTCGCAACGAAATTTCCTTTTTCTCTCTTTCTGTTTTTCTGTCTCTCTCGCTCTTGAATTATTTTGATATTATAATGAAAAGGTTGATTTAAATAAAGAGAGAGAGAGAGAGAGAGCAAATTATAAATTTGGGTTTTGTAAAATTACAAACGAAATAGAAAATTTTCACGGTTTAATGATAAATAATTGTTAGCTTATCGATTGTTCTTATTTTCTTTCTTTAATACCACGATCGATAATAATTTATAATTTTTTGGGGGGGAAAAAAATTTTTTTTAAAGGGTCAATAATTTTTTAAGGTTAACAAATTCAATGTCGGGTTTTAATTAATAAAATAAAATAAAACCGGAAATGGTTAAACGTAGAAAATTTTATATCGAACGCATACACGCACACAACAACAACAAAAATTTATTCGAAAACAAAAAAATAAAAGTTTCGTGCAAAAAGAAAAAAAAAAAAATATTTACGATTGTTAAGAAAGGTATAAAGATAATTTTATGAAAGGGGGAGAAAGGAAAGAAAAATTTTTTTTGTTTTACGGGGAGCTTGGGAGGGAGGGGATGGAGTCAAAACGTAATTTCATATCATAAAAGCATCAAAACAAATTTTTTTCCATTTTATTTCAGTTGTTGTTGTTGTTTAAAAAAAAAATGTTTTCTTTGGAAAAATATTTTTATTTTCTCTCTCTCTCTCTCTTTCTCTCTTTTTGGATTCCCGAGAGAGTAAATAATTGTTTGCAAAGAAAAATATATATTTATATATAATTTAAAAAAGTTTTTTCGCGAAAGAATTTTTTTTTAATAGTTTTTAACGTCGCGCGCTATAAAATTTTAAGTTAATTACGTATATATATAGTCATTATTGTTATTATTATTATTATTATTATTATTATTATTATTATTACGAGAAAGAGAAAATATTTAAAAAAATAACCCCCATTTTCGAATACGTTATATTTATTTAATAACATAAAATGAAATTTTTCATTTTAATTTTTTTAATTAACAAAAAAAAAAGAAAAGAAAAATTACGTTTTTTATTCATTTAATAATTTACGTAACGATTTCAGAATACAAAAAAAAACATTTTGGCTTTTCTACATCATCATCATCATCATCATCATCATCATCATTAACATCATCTGCTTTTTTTTTCTTTTTTTTTTTTAATTTTTGCCTGGAAAAAATTAAACATTCGGCGGATTGGGGGGGGGGGGGAAAGAAAGAAAAAAAAATAAAATAATAATTTTTTTGTATTTGTAAAAAGAACTATTCCGACCAGTGTTAAATTATTGTAAATTCGTTCTTTTTAAAATGACGAAATTTTCTATTTTTTTTTCTTTCTACATTTTCCGATTCATCACTTAGCTTACCTTTTCTCTCTCTCTCTCTCTCTTTCTCTTTTCCCGTGTTTTTTTTCTCTCTTTTACATCTACTTTGTCTTCATCGAAAAAAAAAAAAAAAATTTACTAAAAGGCTGGAGAAAAGAAAAAAAAAAAGAAAAAAAGAAAATTAAATTAAATTCGTTGCGTGTATTATTATTATTATTATTATTATTATTATAAATTTTTTTTCTTGGTTTTAATTGCGCTACAAGCGACCTCCGAAAGAATAACGAACGAACGTTTTTCTTAAAAGCATTTACCGAACGCGTACTGGTCACCGGAAATAATAATAATAATAATAATAATACTTAAAAGAATTTTGTTATTTGTTTAAGTTAAACCTACGAGAATAAAATTGTATGTGTGTGGAAATTTTTTTTTGGTTTTTCCACAAATGGAAAAATCTGATGGTCGTTGTACGATTTATTTGAAATCGATACTCATTAAAAGGTGGTTGTTTGGTTGTTTGTTTGTTTGTTTGTTATTTTTTCTCCGATTCATGAAACGTCGAACGAACAACAACAACAAAGTATAAAAGAATTTACGTTTCAATGAATTTATAAAAAGGTTGATTTGGTTTTTTTTTTTTCTTTTTTAAATTTGTTTTATTGCAATTTCCGTTTCCGGTTTGTATTGTAATTAAAAAAAAATAAAATAAATTTTTTTTTTTCTTTTATTTCTTGTTTGTTTGTTGATTAAATTATTCATCGGTTTTCAGTCGTTTTGAGTAAGGAGGAGACAGAGGGGGGGGGAATAGAGAGGGGAGAAAGCGAGAAAGAGAGAGAGAGGGAGAGAGATTTTAGTGGAAAGTATGAATAAAAAAGGAGTTTTTGAATGAGTTTTTTTACCTTTTAAGGGGAGGATAGGGGGCGGGAAGGAGGAGAAGGAGGACAAAGGGCACGAAAACGAAAAAAGAGAAAATCGTAG
>NW_002987095.1:529091-529663 GCF_000006295.1 Pediculus humanus corporis
TTCTTACCTTTTTTTCCTTTTTTTCTTTTGTTTTTTTTTTTTTTTTTTTTGCTTGAAGAAATTTTAATCCGTAACGGATTTTCCCTTTTTTACCTTTTTTTTTTTAACTTGAGATATTTGATCTTCTGTTAGTTTTTTTCATTTTTATTTTTTCTTTATTTTTTATTTTTCTTCCAAAGTTTATTTTTCTACAGAATTTGTTTTATTTTTAAAAAAATTTCTTAAAAAGTGCTGGAGATGAAAAAAAAAAAACCTTTTTTTTATTTATTTTCTTTTTTTTGTACTTTTTGCGTGTAAAAAAAAAAAATTACAAAATTTTTACCGAGGTTAATGCCTTCAATTTCCAAATTTTTTTCATTTCATTTCCAAAAGATTTGAAAAAAAAAAAAAAAAAAAAAACGTCATGGAATTCGTTTTCATATTTCCAGTAAAAAATATTTTTTTTTGTTACTTTAAAACTAATCAGTAATGATAAAAAAACAAAAACCGTTAATTTGAGTCTGGTATTGATTTTAATCAGACGACGAATTCATTTTTAATAAAAATGAAAAACCCGGAAAAACCCGGAAAAA
>NW_002987095.1:529942-532278 GCF_000006295.1 Pediculus humanus corporis
CGTATATATATAATTTTTTGTTTGTTTGTTTGTTCGCTCCTTTTTTTTTTTTTTTAATTTAATTAAAATTTTTGTGCGTAAATATAATAAATATAATATTTCACGGTTGTTAAAAAAAAAAAAAAAAAAATTATTATTATTATTTTTAGAATTTTATAGAATTTTCTAGAATAAACGAAAAGTATAAAAAAAAGGAAACACTCGAGAAAAGATACGCCGCACACTTTTCAAATATTTAAACATGATTTTTATTTTTGTGAACTTTATAGTGTAAATTCTTGAATGTTTTTTTTTTTTCTCTCCAGATTCTCCAGAATCTTTAATCCACATAATTCTTTTTCTCTCCATTTTCTCTCCATTTTTGTTTTCGAGTAAAATTTTTTTAAACTTATTCCAATTTACAAAACTATATGTACTAAAATAAAATGCATTCTTTTTATTATTATTATTATTATTTTGTTTTTGTTTTTACTTAAGAAAATTACAAAAGGGTAAATTTAAATGTTTAACTTATGAGATTACTAACGAGAAAATAAAAAGTTGGGAAAACTGCATTTGGGGAAAAAAAAAAAAAAAATTTCTTTTATTGTGAATTCAATAAAAAAAAATTTAATGTTTTTTTTTTTTTCGTTTTTCTTATTTTATTTACGTCTTTATATATATAGTTGTTATTATTATTATTATCATCATCTGATTTTTATTATCTTTTTAACTTATAAAAAAAAGGAAGAGAGGGGGGAGGGGGAAGGGGGAAGGGAAGGCCATTAAAATAATTCTAATATATTCAAAATAAGTTGAAGTTTTTTTTTTTTTTTTTTTTAATAACATGTTTATTGTCGTAGTTTGGAAAATTTTATTAGTTTTTCTTATAAGTTTTCCTATAAACAATCACCGGTACGTTCGTATATATTATGCGAGAAAAAAAAACGCTAGAAAGGTTAAAAAGGTCAAAGGTTATTTCAGTATAAAGTCGTTTGATTTAAAAGTTCAAAGTATTTTTTTTCTTTTTTTTTTGTGAAGTCTGTATTTCGGATTCCTCCTCTCCCCTTTTTCTCTCTCTCTCTCTATTTTCTTAAAAAGATAACCAGCAAAAAAAGGAAGAGAGAGAGAAAGTGAGAAAGAGAGAGATAGAGAGAGAGAGAGAGAAAATGTGAAAAAAATTTTTTTTGAGCCGATATTTAACGGTTACGTAAATTCCTCTCGAATTTTTTTTCCTCGAGTGTGAATTTTTTTTTTACGCGCGCGTAAATAAAATAAAATTAAAAAAATTAAATTTGACGTGGAATCAATGATGAATGACGTGAGAAAAATAAACCGGAAATTGGATGTGAGAAAATATTAAAAAAAAACCGGAAACGGAAACGAGAGAAGGGAAATAATTTAATTGATTATTTCGATATATTATTAAATATTATTATCATCGTTCGAGTATTTTCAATTTTTTTAAAAAAGAAAATTTTTTTTTCCTTTTTGTTGTTTATTCACGTTAATATTATATTTCATGGAAAATTTGTTTGTTTTTTTTTCTGGAATCCAGGCTGGAATTTAGTTTTGATATATAAAAAAAATAAATTCACGTAAAAGTAAATATAAATCTGAGTAAATATATTCATTTTTTTTTTTTTTTGGGGGGGGGGTAATAAAATATTCTTCTTTCGTTTTTTTATTTTTTTTGTTTCAAAAATAAAAAAAATACGCAAAACGAATTTTTTTAAAATTAGTTTTAAAATGGAAAATTTTTCCTTTGACGCCATTTTGAATTTTCTCCGTTACTTTTTTTATTTCCCCCTCCCCCACCGAAAAAAAGAAAAAGGGTCGAATGGAGATTATTATTATTATTAATACCGGATAATTAAATTCAAGACGATCGGATTTTTTTTTTTTTTTTCGTTTCGTCTGTGAGAAAACGTCAAGAAAAATTTTTTTTTCTTTTTTTTTTCCAGTAGACAAATTACAATAGACTGGAAAAATCAATCGCGATTAAAAAAAAAGAAAAAAAATTTATATCTTATTATTTTCCAATTTTCTCTTTTTTTTTTATTTTTCCAACCGTGTTAAATAATTTTTCTCCAGTTTTTCTATCTTATTTTACGAGTATAAAAAAAAAAAAAAGAATTTTTTTTTTTTTATCGAGACCTTGAGACGATTTTAGTCAAATTCAATTTGATTATATTTATATCGAAATCGATGAACCTTTAATTTTCTTTTGCAGATCCTTTTTTTCTCTCCTCCTCCTCCTTTTTTTTGTACGTTTTCTCATTTTATCTTTTGAATTCCTTTTCAATTTTCTTTTCATATTTTTCTTCGTTTCCTTTTTCTTTTCTTATCTTTTTCCG
>NW_002987095.1:532785-534823 GCF_000006295.1 Pediculus humanus corporis
AAAAAAAAAATTCTCCAGTTTTTGTGGGTGAACTTGAGATAATTCTTATTCTCTTTTCTTATTCCAGGCAAATGATAATAATAATATTTGAAAGAAAAAAAAATTCATGAGAATGAAACATAAAAAAAAAAAATCATTCAAATTCAAATTTAAATTCAAAATTAGATTTTTTTTTGGGGGGAGAGAGGGGATGGGAGGGGGAGTGGGAAACCGAGTGGAATTTTTGATTGAGAATGAATTCATAGCTCTCGGGAAATTTTTTCTTTTTTTTTCTTTTTTTTGGAAAAATTCAATAATAACATTATTGATTTTGAATTCATTAAAATCATCCGTGACATTTTTATTATTATTATTATTATTATTTTATGAAAACTATTAATTAAAGTCATCTTTGGAAATTGAGAAAAATAATTTTAGAACACGTGATAATGATGATGATGATGATAATTTTCTCCAGTTTTTGACGTCGTGAAAATTTTTTTATTATTTTTTTTTTTATTTAATTGAATTATTTCAAGTAGTTTTGCGGTTTTGTAACTTTTTGATGGCGAAAACGTTTTTTTTTTTTTATTATCATTATCATTATTATTATTATTATTTTTTTTTTATTAAAAAGTTTTATGTGTTTATTCTCTAAAAAAAAAAAAAAAGTTTTATTATTATTATTATTATTGTTTTGTCGCACTTTTGTTACATTTTGAAAAAAAAATTTTCTTTTTGAAGAAGAAGACAAAAAGAAAAAACGTTTGTGTGTAAATAACATCTTAGGTATTTTTATCGGGTAAACAAAGCAGACGACAAACTATGACGTCGACGACGACGACGACGTATCAGACGATGCAAATAATAACCTTGAAAAAAAAAAAAAATATTTTCAACGAATATTTTCTTTCATAAAAAGAAAATATTTTATAACGTCCGGATTTTTAAAAATTCTTATTTCTTTTGAAAAGATTTTTTAAAAGTTTTTGGGGTTAAAGGTCCCTCTATAAAATTTTCCATTTCCGTGCGAGACTGTTTCTAGAAAGTTCTTCTGCTTATTTACTACGACACCCTTTTTTTTTACTTGGCCCCCCAATTAATTAAAAAAAACAATTTTAAAAAGGAAATCGAAAACGATTTAAATGCATTTTTTTGTTTATTCATTCGTCTCACGTTTTTTCCTTTTTATTAATAATAATAATAATAATTATAATAATAATGATTATGACGATTATGATGATGATAATGATGATGGTGATAATGATGATGATGATTAAGGTTTAATAAAAACGAAGAGACATTTTTTATTTTAAAAAAAAAATTATATTAATATTTTATTCAGAAAAAAAGGAAAATTTCCAGTTCGACACATTAGACGAAACAATCGATCTATTATTATTCTATAACACGAATTTAAAAAATCTGTGGAGTGAATCGCATGAATGAATGAATGATTGATTGATTGATTAAAAATCTTGAATTTCGATTGTTCAATTTTTTCCCTTCTTCTTCTTCTTCGGATTTTAAATCGTGGATGATTATAATAAAAATCCCTCGGATCTACGTGAAATAAGCACATTGTATATACTACGGATTAATTTATAATAATAATAATAATAATAATAATAATAATAATAATAATAATAATAATAATAATAATAATAATAATGATAATAATAATAATAGGTGAATAATCAATAAAACGAAATTAAAATTACACAAGTTATAAAATTATATACACAGACACATAACATACGCTTAGAATTTAAAATTAAATAAAAATTAAATAAAAATAAAATAAAACAAATTTATTAATTTAATTTCGATATATATTAGAGCAGTACCGTATCTTAGTAGTAGTAGTAGTAGTAATAGTAAATTCCGTTGATTAATTAATAAAATTTATAAAGAGGTTAATGGATTTTTTTTTCTTTTCATTTTGAAATTTAACGTGAATGATTTTAATTTAAAAGAAACGAATAGGGATGATGAATGATACGTAATCTAAATATATAAATATACGTAAAAATTTATATTATAAATAATATTATTATTA
>NW_002987095.1:535345-540313 GCF_000006295.1 Pediculus humanus corporis
TCTTTGCTCCTATCGAAATTTTTTTTACTCACGTAAAATTTAAGTAAATTTCCTACCTTGTCCATTTTGTTTTTTTTTTTTTTTTACTTTTTCTAGTTGTTATTATTAATATAGCATGAAACTAAAAATTTTGTTTTGTTAATAACTCAATCGAAAAATATTATTTTTTTTTTTTTTTTGTAAAAAAAATTGGAAAAGATCGAAATTTTAAAAAAATTTTGAATTTAAAAAAAATTTTTTTGTTTTTTTTTTTTTTGTTGTTTTGTTTCCAACACGGTGTAAAATTTTGATTTGAATGATGATTTTACGACGACGATGACGACGACGACGACGACGACAACGACGAAAACGAATAATTTTGTTTTTGTTTTTGTTTTGAAAAAAAAAATAAACGTGTCAGAAATGAATTTTTTTTTTTTTTTTTTTTTCACGCACGACCACGTGGTATAATAATGATAAATTTTTTTGTTTGTTTGTTTTTCCCGCCAAAATTTAAAAATTCGAAAGAACGAAAAAAAAAAATTTTTTTCTTTTTTACCTCTCGTTTCGTGTTTCGTACGTTAACAAAATCAAAAATAATATCAATCATCGAGTTTTTTACTTTTTTTTTCTCTCTCTCTCTCTCTCTCTCCTTCTCCCCCTCTCTCCCTCCCTCTCTCTCTCTCTCTTTTTTTTTCAACGTGTGTGTGACATTTAGGGGGAAAATACTTTTGAAAATATTGACCTTTTGAACTTTAATCACGTGAATGTTTTTCTCTCTCCGTTGAAAAAAGAAAAAAAAATTATTTTCTTCATCATTATTATTATTATTATTATCCACCATTAAACACGACAAGGCTACTTGTCGGAGTTTTTAAGTATTTATCCGAGGTTTCTACCCGATTCCTTAGGGACAAATACTCGAATTTCGGTGGTGCCACTTATTATAAGATAGCACCACATCAATTCTTGAAGGTCTTCCTGAGTCCGTCTTTTTCGATGGGAACGATTTGTCTCCTGAACTGGGCTCCGGTGACTAACATCTTTGGAGTGGCCAGGGTCAGAAGCAGTGAAATTCACATTCTCGTCGAGCTGCCTCAGGTCGACAGTAGAACAAGATTTGTTTTTGGGTTCTTACTTTGTCTTGTTCTCATTTATTTTTGCTCTTTTTAAGCCAACAGCACGTGGCGTTCTCAAACGGTCACCCATCCAAGTTTGCACCACGCCCGATGCTGCTTAACTTCGGTGATCGTACGGGAACCGGTGTGACCAGCACGCTATGGCCGTTGGTTATTATTATTATTATTATTATTATTATTATTATTATTATTATTATTATTATTATTATTATTAATACAACGTTATAAAGTTTACTAAAGGTTTTCAATAAATTTTATTAAAAATTAATTTCTTTTTTTTTTTTTTTTTTTTTTTTTTTTAAGACGTGACTAAATTAAACGTCGTCGTTTTAAACAAACAGCAAACAGCAAACATTTTTTTTTCCAATTTATAATAAAATTTATTTATTTATTTTATTAATTAAATAACAACAACAACAACAATAACAAACAAACAAACAGAAAAAAAAATGGCGTAGTTGTCGTCGCTCACGCGAAAGTTTTCGTTTAATAAAATAAAACGAAATTTTTAATATTTTTTTTTTTTTGTCTTCTTCAAGAATCGTCAACACGCCCAATATTATGTCATTTTCTCTCTCTCTCTCTCTCTCTCTTCTCTCCCATTTCTCTTTCTCTCCCTTTTCTCTTTCTCTCTTCTCTACCATTTTTCATCCTATTCATTATCATTCGTAACAAAAGCTAATTATTTTTTTTTTTTTAATACTCTCGAAATTAATTTTACAATTAAACGAATTAATAAACTAGTAAAACCTTTTTACCCTAATTAATTTCGTATTCATTAAAATAATAATAATAATAATAAAACCCTCACCCCCTCCCTTCACCCTTCCCCCTCTACCCGGCGATAATTAAATTTGTATTAACAAAAAAAAAAAAAATTAAAAAAAAAAAATTTATTTTTTTAAAATTATTATCGAGGATTAAATATGATCGACCAATGAGAAAAAAGTTAAATATTTTACCTCCTTCTCATTGGTCGAATTTATATCGAATTATTCGATATATATCGATTTCTATTAAATTTCTAGTCTGAGATGATGATTATAATAATTTTGTGAAAAATATCGCACACGTGTGCCGGGTGGGTAATATTTTTTTAAAAACCGGAAATGAAA
Source organism: Pediculus humanus corporis (assembly GCF_000006295.1). NCBI lineage: Eukaryota > Metazoa > Arthropoda > Insecta > Psocodea > Pediculidae > Pediculus > Pediculus humanus. Next base: position 537,579 of record NW_002987095.1, read on the forward strand.
ATTTCCACGAACTCTTTATTTTCACATCATCTGAACACGACTTTCTTACGTTTTAAATTTATTATAATTGAATTATTATTATTATTATTATTATTATTATTATTATTATTATTATTATTATTATTATCATTATTTTTATTGTTTTTATTGTTTTTTTAATTTAATTGAATAATTATCTAAACACGTTTATTTACCGTCTGGGTTAATATCATTCTCTGGACAAACTGGACAAAGATATTTTTTTTTATCACCCTCCTCAATAAGTAATCCTCACGATTTTATTATTATTATGTAAATATTTTAAAAAACTTCTTTTCTGTCTGTCTCTTTCTATCTTTCGTTCTTTCTCTCTCCCCCATCTTCTCGAGTAATTTTATCATTATCATTATCATTAATTTTCTCCGCAATTTAAATTTCGTTTGAGATTCGTTAATAGACTTAACTTTAACTTCTTATATACGCGAATAGTTTTTTTAGTTTTCTTTTTTTTTTATTATTAAATTATTATTATTAGCAGAAGAGAAAAAAAATTTAAAAAAATTTTTATTTTATAAAGAATCAAGGAAATTTCTAGAAAAAAAAAGAAAAAAAAAAAACAAGTCGAGTGAGCAATTTAATAAACGTTGAAATAGAATTTTCTGGAATTTTTATTTTGATTCAAAACTTGCAAAATTTCATGCGTAACGTTTTCTTTGTGATATTTTAAAGAGAGAGAAAGAGAGAAAGAGAGAGAAATGGTAAGAGAGAGAGAGAAAGAGATAGAGGGAGATTATGTAGAGTAAGAGAATATTTATTATGAAATTTTTAACGTTTTTTTTTTTTAATTTGTTTTTAAAATTTCCCCCCGCCTGCCCCCCTCAAAAAAAAAACGAACGAATATATATTAATATATATTTTTATCTACTCTATGTTTTTGTTGTCAAGCGGTAAATAAAAAATTAATTTTTTTTTATCAGTTTCCGGAATTTCACATCCGGTTGTTTTTTTTTTTTGTCGGTTTTTCGCCATTATTAATATTATTATTAATTTAAAATGACTTTTTAACTAACAAAGACGTTTCGAAACAGTGAAACTTTTACGGTTGCACAAACACGTTTAAATAAAACTTATTAGATAAGATATCATTTGCTTTAACCGGAAGTTCCGGTACGAATTTTTATATAGAAAAAATTACAAAGTTATAAAAATACAAATTAACGTGTAGGTTTTAATTTATTTACTGAAATTCGTAACAACGACAAACAACAACAACAACAACAACTGAATAACTTTTACATAAATAACGATTCGTGTTGTAAATTCGTTTACTTTTTTTTTTTTTTTTTTTTTTGCTTGTTACCAACAAAAGAAAAAAAAAAAAAATTTTTTTTTCTCCCTGAGGTTTGCTTTTAAATTTTATCTTATATTTAACTTAGGTATAAAATATGGGATCGGGTTTTGTCGTGGCGGTAAAAAAAAATTTTGGGATTTTATCAATTTATAAAATAGTAATTTGAGTAATGTAAGAAACGCCTGAGTCAAAAAACAGGCTCAAGTATTAAATAAACTAGATTATTACTAAAGGTAGAAAAAAAAAAAAAAAAAGAAAAGTTTTCATTTTTTTAAGTTACCTTAGCAACCGGTTTCTCTAACTCATTTAAAAAGTTATTCAACCTTTAACCTCTCTTTCTCTCTCTCTCTCTCTCACTTCAAATAATTTTCTTCATGCATCATTTGATAATAAAACAAAAAAAAAATAATAATAATAATAATAATAAAATAAATAAATGAAAAGTTTAAAAAATTTCGTGCGTTGTACCCTTTTTTTTTTTTTGGTAAATTATTCATTATTTCGAAAACAATGGTCGCGTATAAAAGGAAATAAATAAAAGGAAAGGGATATTTAAAAAAAATTGCGTGCGTGCTTGTGTTTCCCCCCCTCTTACGGTCTTCTTACGATTAAAAACATAATTTGTTTAAACGTTGAAAATATATGTGATATTATAACGTTAGATGACGTAGAATTTTTACAGGAAAATTATTCGCGTTTGTTTTTTCATTTTCATTTTTTTTTTTTTTTAATTAGACTTATTGATAAGATGACCTTGAAATTTTTTTTTATTTTGTTATCACGAACGATATCGTTTGATAAAAGTAAAAAAAATAAAAAATCGATTCGATCAATTTATGATTTTGTATCTGTGAAAAAAAAAGCGCGAAAACAAAATAGTTGTCTGTCTCCGTTTTTCAATTGTTTCCTTTTTTATCAGCCTTTTTCTTCTGCTATTTCTTTTTCTTTTCCCCCTCTCCCTCTCTCCCTGCTCCCCATAAAAATCGAAAAAATTAAATGTACATTAACCTTAACACAAAAAAAAAAAAAAAAAATTTTTTTTATATTGTTTTTTTTTTTTTTTTTTTGGCAATCAAACTTGTTGACGACACGATTTTTATATACTTTTTTTTTTTCAATTTGGCAAACGTTTTTTATAATAATAATAATAATGATAATAATAATAATAATAATAATAATAATAATAATAATAATAATAATGATAATAATAATAATAATAATGATAATAATAATTTATATTTATTTTTAAACGTTCGATTAATTAATTAATAAATAAATAAATAATTTTGTTTTTTCTGTTTTTAATTAAAAATTCATATAAATAAAAATTTTTTTTTTTTTTTTTTACTAACGACTTACGGTTTTTACGGTTTTTGCGAGCGTGGGTTTGGGGGAAGGGGTGCGC
>NW_002987095.1:540863-546388 GCF_000006295.1 Pediculus humanus corporis
TTTTTTTTTTTTTTTTTACTCGTTACTCGGAAAAGGCGGTGAAATTAAAATGTAAACAAAAAAGTTTACCGCGAACGTTAGGAAAAAATTATAAGGGAAAAAAAGAAGGGGGAAGGAGAGAGGAGGGGCGGGGATAAGAAAGGAGGGGGGAAGAGTTATTTGAGAGGGAGAGGAGTTAGGAGGAGGCGGGAGGGAGGGGAGAAAAATAAAGATAATAACGTGTAATTTAAAATTTGGGAGGAAGGGGAAAAAAAATTTTTATTTTTTTTGCAACTTTTCGACGAATTTTCCTCGTTCCCCTCGCTTCCCCTCCCCTTCTACCTCTTTCAACGTATTTATTTAACGGAAAAAAGGAAAAATCGATTGAATTCCGTCTGAATCGATTTCGTTGTGCTTGTTCGTCTATGAAAATGAAAAACTTTTAATTACAAATTGAAAACTTTTTTCTTTTTTTTCTTTTTCTCTTAATCCTCGACATTTCTTTTCTTTTCTTTTCTTTTTTTTCCACTTTTGTTCTTTTTCCCATGTAATTTATAAAATTTTCTTATTCCGCAATCGAAAAAAAAACAACAACAACAACAACCGACCAACATCTGCCTTTTTTTATTTTTTATAATAATAATAATAATTTTTTTTTTTTAATAATGGCGACAAATGAAAAAGATTTGAAAATATGGCGTGTGTAAAAAAAAAACAAAAAAACACGTTAATTAAATTAAAATTATTTTAAATAACAAAAAAAAAAAAAGTTGACGTTTAAAGTAATAATAATAATAATAATGAATGAATGAACGAATGAAAATGCAAAAGCTTCGTTTTTTTTTCTGTCTCTCTCTCTCTCTTTTTCTCTCTCTGATTAATGATGGCGATTTTATTAAGTTGTCAACACTGTCGGTCTTGACGTAAAAATATGAAAATTTTTTAATTTAACTTCGTGATTTTTATCATTATTATTATTTATTTTTTCAACGTCTAATTCCACGTCTTCATAATTTTAAATAAATAAATAAAAAGGAGGGAAAAAAATTTAGAATAAAAATGATGAGTTAAACGTAGAGAAAATCGATTCGAATAGAATAGAATAGAAAAAAAAAACTTTATAGCAAAATAAAATTTATGGGTTTGTGTTAAATTTTATTCACTCGTAAAAACTAAAAAAAGGAAAAAAAAGGAAAAAAAAAGGAAAAAAAAGGAAAAAAAAAGGAAAAAAATTTTCCCTTTTGTCGTGTCTATATAAACACCATCAAAAGACATTTTACGATATAAAAATTTTTTTTTTTTTTTTTTTTTTTTCATCGTCAAAAACGTTTTCGTCCATTAAATCTTTTCATCATCATCATCATCATTACAACAACAACAACTCGAAAAAAAAAAAAAAACATTCAAGGCAAAAAGAAAATGAAAATAATATTAACAAAAAAAATAAAAAATAAAAATATTATTAATAAATAAATAAATAAATAAAAGGAAAATAAAAATAAAATTGAAAGAAAATTTTTTTCCTTTTTAGAAAAAATAATAATGATGATGATGATGATAATAGTACATATATAAAATGACAAAAAGAAAATTTTGAAACGAAATACTTTGACATGGGAAATGAAAGTAAAAATAAAAATAAAAAGGGAAAGGAAAAGAAATAATGAAAGGAAAAAGAGAGAAAGAGAGAGAGGAAAAGGGAGAAGGAGTAATGAAAGGAATGATAAAGAAACAGGGAAAGAGAGGAATAATGAAAGAAAAGATAGAGAAATAGAAAGAGAGAGAGATACAGAGAGGAATAATGAAAGAAAAGAGAGAGAGAGAAAGAGAGAGGGGAATAATCAAAGGAAAATATAGAGAAAGAGAGAGAGAGATATTGAAAAGGATCATCCGAATGCATTTTTTATTTTGCGGTAAATAAAGGAAACCTATAATGAAAACTTGAGGTCGATCCGTTGAATGAATTTTACAAAAATGGCCACCATCATCATCATCATCATCATCATCTAGAGATCATCATCATTATCATCATCATCATCATCATTATTATCAAACGATGAAAAGAATGTAGAAATGAAAAAAAAAAAATTTTATATTTCACTTTATTTTATATAAATATAAATAAAACGGTTCGCATGGAATTTTCCTCGAAAAAAAAAGAAAAATATGAATAAAAAAATTTTTTTATCGTAGTTTTTGACGTTTAACTAAATACACGATGAATTTTTTATTGTTTTTCTAAAACCACGCATAAGTTTTACATATGATTTATTACGCGAACAAAAAAAAAAAAAAAGTAATCGGAAAATTTTACGTAAGAAAATTCATGAAAGAAAAAAAGAAAAAAAAAATGAAAAGTCGTTAATTAGAAAATTTTTAACGACCTGATAATCGAACGAGAGAGGAAAGGAAAACACAGAAAAATGTGTTTGTTTGAAAAATGGTTGTTGTTTGTTGTTGTCGTTGTTAAATGTTTACCGATAGTTCGTGGTAATAGAAAATGTAATTTAAAACCCGACAAATATAAAAAAAAAATATGATTCGGAATGTGGAAAAAAAAACATCAAAAAGTTAAAAATAATAATGATAATTTTTTTTTTTACGTTTTAAACCGGAAACCGGAAACTAGATCGTGAGAATACCCAATAAAATTTTTTTTTTTTTTTCGTTCGGGGACATCCGTGACGATACAAAAAAAAATTCGAATGGGAAAACAATAAGAAAACGTGACGTAAATAAATTCAAGAAATCATTTACGAGGCGGAGGGTGGGGGTTTTAAAAAACAATTTTTTTCCGGTGAGAAGTGGAGAACCTGGGGAAACCTTCCACAAAAGAGGGCAAACGGGAAAAAAATTTTAGGTCAACGAAAATTGAATATTAATGAATGTATACGTCATCAAAGGAGGAGGGGGTGGGAAAAACGAAACAAATGATTATCGTACGAAAGGTTTTTAAATTTTTAAAAAATGGCGGGAAATTTTCTTTCCTTTTTTTTTATAAATAACAAAATTATCATTATTATTATTATTATTAATAATATTTGCTGTTGATATGAAGTGCATAAAGTGAATACATATTTTTCAAAAAATGTTTTCTTTCGATAAAAAAATGATAATAATAATGATAATATTCATCCGCCATATTGATTTATTTAACCACCACTTTAAGGGGGAAAAAAAAGAAAAACTCGAGAGATAAATAGAAATTCGTTTTTTCTTTTTTTTTTTAATGTGAAAATTTTCGGGGGAAAAAAAAACCGGAAATTATTTTTAAAAAAATAATGAAAATGACAATAATTTAAAAAAGTCCGCCATTTTTTTTTTTTTTAGTTAAAGAAAGAAATAAATTTCGGTTAATGCAAAAAAAAAATAAAAATATAATAATAATAATAATAATAATAATAATAATAATAATAATAATAATAATAATGATAAATAATTTTTTATTTAATAAAATAAAGTTTTTTTTTCTTTTTAAAAAAAATGAGAAAAATAAATTTCCGTTTCCGGTTTTAAAAAAGAATTCATGTGTACATACGATATATATATATACCGGAAGTTATGTTTTTAGTTTTTTATTTTATTATTATTTTTATTTTTTTTAATGTTTATAATTTAATATGTCGCAAAAGTTTTAGTGTGACTTTTGAAAAAAAAAAAAAATGTCGCAAAAATTTGAAAAAAATCTTTTTGGAATAACGTCATTAAAAAAAAAAAAAAAAATGTACTACTTCTAAAAACGAGTGATAAGTTAGAAAGAGAGAGATAGGGGGGGGGGAGTGAGAGAGAAAGAAAAAGGATTAGAAGGATATAATTAGAAAATGGTCCCCAAAGGAAAAAAAAAAAAAAAAGGAATTTATTCCGTGTAGTAGAGAGGAAAAGGAGGAGAAAAAAGAAGAGGGAGGGGAGAAGGGTAGTTTTCGAAAAAAGATTTTTGTCGCAAAATGAACAACATGATATAAACAATATTTTTTTCACTGGTAAAAGTTTTATAGGAAAATAACTCAAAACTATCTCACTCTCTCTACCTTTCTCTGACTCTCTCTTTCTCTCTCTGATTCTCTCTTTCTCTGTCTCTCCCGTTGTTAATTCACGTGAAAAGTAAAACCGTAAATTTCACATTAAAAAAATAAAAAAAAAAAACTTTATTTTCAAAACATTTCAAATGAATAATTAAAACCGAAAAATAATTTTATACGTCGTAAAATATTTTATTAATAATTCACTTAGTCAAAAGACTTTTCCGTTTCCGGTTATTATTATTATTATTATTTTGATCAATTCCGAGTCTTATATATATGTATATATAAATAAATGTTTGTTTCCTACTCACGTACGAAAACTTTTTTAAAAGAAATTTTTTTTTTTTTTGCGTTCGTTTATTTATTTCTTGTCCGTAGCAAAAAATGATTATTATTATTATTATTATTATTATTATTATTATTATTATTATTATTATTATTATTATTATTATTTTCGTTTTTATAGCGCTATTAAAAAAAAATCAATTTCGCGAAAAGAGAAAAAAAATTTATTTTTCGGGGGTTTAAAAAAAAAAAATTTGCTACCGTTAATTTTTTTGCTTGTGTATCGCATTCCTTTTCCTTTCATTCTTGTAATTTTTTTTTCTTTACTTTTCAGTATTATTATTATCATCATTATTATTATCATTATTATTATTATTATTATTATTATTATTAATATTAATATTATTATTTTATGACTCTTCCTTCCTTTCTTTCTTTTTGCCCGACTTTATCTTTTCTATTTTTTTTTTATTCGCATATTTCCCCTCCCTCTGCCTTCCCTCTTACTTCCTTCTTCCCTTACCTGCCTCTTCTTCGCATCCCTCCGCATCTTTCCTCTCCCTAAATATCCCGGATTGTTTTTTTTTTTTTTCAAATAAGTTATTTATTACAAATAATTTTGATTTATTACCCTTAATAAAAATTTAATTGTTTTTTTTTTACTTTTTTCCTCTTTCTTTTTACTTTTTTGACATTTTGGAATTTGTTAATAATTAAAAAAAAAAAACTTTTTTCTTTTTTTCGTTCGTTTGTTTAGTTGTTTGTTTGTTTGTTTGTTTTTAACTCTGATTTTCTCTGATTTTTTTTTCCTTTGTTAATAAATAATTTTTTTTTTTTTTAAATGTCGGCAAAATAAATAAATAAAATTGAAATCAAAGGTAAAATTTAAAAAAGTGTTGCCAACTTAATTTTTTTTCGGTTGTTGTTGTTTGATAAATGAAAAAAATTATTGTTTGTTGTACGTAACGTTAAAAAGATAGACAACGTAAAAATATCATTTTTATTAATAAATTCTGGAAAAAATTCAGGAGAGAATGGGAAAGGGGAAGAAAGAGAGAAAGAGAGAGAGATTAAAGTATGATGGAAAGAATGAGAAGAAAATTAGTGAAAATTTTTTTTTTTTTAATTGTTGAAAAACAACAACAACCAAAAGTTTGTTTTTTTTTTTTTTCTTTTGTTTTCGCGGTTGTTTTAAATTAAATATATATATATTTTTTTTGTTATTGTTTAAAGTTGTTT
>NW_002987094.1:0-2111 GCF_000006295.1 Pediculus humanus corporis
GTTTAACAATTATTAATAAATTATTATTTTTTTTTTTTATCACTGCCACAATTTGTTAATGTTTATTTTTATGTTTATTGTAAATATTATTATTATTATTATTATTTTGATTAATAACGAAATTAATTATAATTATATATATATATATATATATATATATATATATATATATATATATATATATATATATATATATATAAATCAGTCTTTGTCTTTTATATATTAATAATTTCACGTACTTTTATTTATAGGACGGAAAATCTACAGACACACACAAAAAAAAAAATTATTATTTACATTTTATGTTTGAATTCGTTATTGGATTCCCCCTCCCCTCTTCCCCCTTTAAATTAATGGTATCGATATTTATTTACAACAAAATATACATAAATAAATAAATAAATAAATATGCATATATATATATAGCTATTGCTTACTTGTTTTTTTTTTTTTAAATTATAACGGAAAATGAAATACATAATAAAAAATTTTTAAACATTAACATTCGACTAATTATTTTGTTTAAAAAATTATTATTATTATTATTATTTTATATATCTCAACAAAAAAAATAATAATAATGATAAAAACATTACAACAAGCGTATTATATATAAATATATAATATATTTTTTGAATTTTTATATTTAATAATAAATAAATTTAAAATAAAATCTTATATTTTTTAAAAATTGTTTATTTTTGTTTATTGTTGTTATTGTTATTGTTGTTGAAAAGAAATTATTTATTTTGTTTTTAAAAAAAAATCTGATTGTTTAATCATCGATCGAATAAATTTATATACATAAATAAATTCGTAAAAATTATTATTTTTTATTATTTAATTGAAAATATCCTGATTAATACCTGCATTAACGCGTTTAAGTAATTTTTTTTATTTAATACGTTAATAATTATTATTATTATTATTTATTACATATTATTATTAATAATTTTTTTTTAAATGACATAATTTTGAAAAATATACAAAGTCAATTTAATTAAAATTTTTTTTTTTTTTAAAGCCAATTTTTTTTCGTTATTCAAAACAATTTTTATAAAATAAAAAAATTATTTAATAACAAAACAATTTTACATTTATTTACAAATAGTGTTATAAAAATATATGTAATAGATAAAAACATGTCACGTGATTTGTTAATTTTTATTTAAATTTATAATTTATTTAAAAAAAAAAAAAAAAATTTTCTTCTCGATTTTCCCCTTTCATCTTTTACCTTTCAAATGAATATTAAAATAATTTTTTTTTGTTATTAAAGTTTACTTTTGTTTATAAACAATTACTCATTTCAACAATTACAAACTTCCTACTGTATTTTGTTTAAACTTTAAAAAAAAAAATTATTAAGTTTATAAAAGAAAAGAAATAAAATTTATTTATTATTTATTTTTTTTTGGATATGTGGGCAGTCAATCAGTAAGTTTTATGGCAGAAAGCTTTGATTTATATAAATACAATAGCGCTATATTCTTTTAAAAAACAAATTATTATTATTATTATCAATTCTTAAAACTTTTATAAAAAAAATAAATTTTTTTCTTTTTCGCTTTATTCACCTTTAACCCCTCCCCCCACCAATCCCCTGCTCCCCATAACATTCAAATAAAAGCAAATTTTAATGCTTCAAAACTTGGCAATCATTATGAAAATTTAATAATCTAACATAATTTAAATAATTATTTATTTATTTAGTAACTCTATAATACTTTTTATTTCTTTTTTTTAGTCTTTTGAATTTGACTGTTCTGGTAAATTTATTTTAGGTACACTACTACTACTACTATTTATAAATTTACAGTCTACTGCAATTGGTTCCAACATAAAAACGATACCCCCCAAAACCATGCAAGTTCCCATAAAATAAAAACATATTTCGTAACTTCCGGTTATGTCTCGAAGGTATCCTAGGAAAAACAAATGAGAAAAGAATGAATTGCGAGTTATATTGTTTAGTTAAATATAAAATAAAATTTACCTGCTAATGGCGGAACGGATATGGCTCCAAAACTTTGAAACAATCGTACCAAACCGTAAGAAGACTTATTTTATTAGTCCCATATTCATCGGCTAATAAAACAGTACCAATAAAA
>NW_002987094.1:3147-4856 GCF_000006295.1 Pediculus humanus corporis
AACCGTACCAAAAAATTAAATGTTGTATTAAAATAGGAAAAATAAAACTTCCGGCTGCCGTACCGGATATGCAAATTCCATTTGCCAACGCTCTATGCTTATCGAAATATCTGGAAACTATGAGAACGCCAGGTGTTGTAGACAATCCGCCTCCTATGCCTAAAACAATCAAATTCAAAAAAAAATAATAATAATTTAAAAAACGATCAAAATTATATATTCCGTGAGTTTTTCAAATAAAATCATTGAGTCGTTAAATTTTTAATAACAAATATTAATATAATTTTTAAATTACGAATCCAATAATAATAATAATAATAATAATATCATTTTGTAAAAAGCACGAAATGATTACGTTATTTATAAGGTAATAATTTTATATTCATGGGAAATTCCATTAACTTTTACAAGAAAAGGTGGTTCAACATTTTTTTTTTTTTTTTTTTAATATAAACATGCAATATTATTGATGATTTGATTAATTGTTTCGATAGAAGATTTTTTGTACCATTTTAAAATTAAATCGATTTATTTTATTTTTATAATAATAATAATAATAAGTAAAAATAATTCCTCTTACCACTTAACAATCCAAAACTGAATAGTAAATGAGAAGAACTTGTTGCAAAATAACTTGATATAAGGCCGGCAGCACAAAATAATCCACCCAAAAATACAACCAAACGACAGGTGAATTTTTGACACAGTGCACTTGCAATGGGAGCTGAAAAAAAAAAAAAAAGAAAATGTAAGAAAAAGAAAATGAGGAAATTTAAAGAATATAATGAATGTTACAAACCTAATGCAAGGCAAAGAGTCGATAGTATAGCTGGTATCCAAGCGGCTACGGTTGCACTTGTATCCGTAAACGTTTCCAAAACTTCAACGAATAACACGCCGTAAGATTTAACCAATCCTGATACCCAAAATTGTACGAGAAAGGCACCAACAACAACGGCCCAACCATAACCGCCATCGGGTGGTTTAAACCTTCTGATTCTCGCTCTCCTTTCAGCTTCTCTAACTTTTTTAGCAACTTTTTTAGTTTTTAATTCGTGTGATTTAGCTATGAGGGGCCTCGCTGTGAGACTCGATATCGTCAAATGATTTTCATTATCTTCATCATCCGCCGTGTCGCAGCTTAAATCCTTAACCAATATAGGACACTGTCGAAGTTGTGCCTCGTTAGCAACGGCTGTTAAATTTAATGTTTTTCCTGCACTCGATGGAATAATAAGAGAACAGGGACGTACCAGGGATTCAACAACAACAACAACATCATCATTATCCTTTTCTACGATTTCTTCATTTTGCAATGCGTCGCAACAACCGTCATCGACGTTTTTCTTATTTTCTATAGACGACACGCATATTTCACCATCCAATGACAAACTCTTGTAATTATTACCTTCGATCGGAAGTGATAGTTGAGATGATGATAATATTTTCTGATCACAATTAATCAAATTACGATTGTATGTTTCCGATATCGGAGCAGAATGTATGGAAAATTGTGATCCATTGATCCATTGGTTCATTACGTTTTCATCTTTGGATTCGTCATTTTCTCTATTCACCCCATTATCATAATTATCTCCAACGTTATCTGTTTTATTTAAAAAATTCAACTCTGTGAACGGACATTTTCCTTTTGACGGCATAACTCCTGCGTCCTTTTATTATTTAATAAAAAACTTTTCACTGTCGCC
>NW_002987093.1:0-4544 GCF_000006295.1 Pediculus humanus corporis
TTTGATACATTTTAAATGACGATTTAACAAAAATAAATGAAAATAATTTAATTGCATTGTCAAAAATTACAAAACAAGAAAAAAAAAAATATTATTCTATATATAACGTATTATGAAAATTATGCGCCATATTTAACACACATGGTTTTATTATTATTATTTAAATAGTAAAAAAATTTAATTGGCCAAGGTCATATTGCGAAAATCATTATTATAATACTTCATATTTTTATTGTTTTTTATTATTATTTTTATGTCGCGTTTTAATATTAAAAATAATTACAAGATTTAATGGGAATTTGCATTTATATTTGATAAGTATTTTTTTTTTTTTGTATAAAACGACAGGAAATGATAAGAGTAAAATCGAAAACGGATGTTGATAGACTTTATGCCATTTGAAAAGAAAATGGAAGGTTGTTAGAACTGTCAAAACGAATTCGCGTAAATTAATTCAATCGTTAAACGTTTTTTAATTTTTAGAGAAAAAACATTATGTAAAAAGGAAAGGAAATAGTTGAATATTGAAAAAAAAAAAGGAAGGAATGTCAATTTGGACGCATACAAACAACAGCAAGGCTCGATTTCATAAGAAACTCAAGGTCAAATGTTAAAATAAAAATTTACAATAATGATACCTGAAAAGATTTAAAACCTTGACAACAGACCAACAGACCGGATCCCGTCATCGTGAAACGTTTTTCCAAAAAAAAATCCCATAAACTAATAATTACCAGAAGTGGGAGCCAATCATTTTACACCACCAACCACAGAAAATTTTTTTTAAAAATTAAAATAAGAAATCTTGTTGTTTAGAAAAAAGGGTAACAACCCCCACCGTGAATTTTCAAACATCTTTTTATCCCTAAGGAATCGCGAGTAAAGATGATGAATATAATATTATATAAGTGATATAAATTTTAATTTCCTTATATTTTTATTTATTTATTCAATTCATAATAATAATAAATAATAATAATAGTAGTAGCAGTAGTGGCACTTGAAAGGCGTATAGAATAATTTATATCGTGATAATAAAATATTTTTTTACTATAGGAATATTATTATTATTAAGCAAATTAAAATTTGATTCTCTTCTATCCAGACTAATATAAATATGAAAATGATTTCATTTTCCGTTATTATTCAATTCCGATATTTTTTTTTAATGTTCTTATCAATTCTTCCTTTTCGTTTACTGGTAAAAATGTCGCTCTGGCAGCATTAAAATTACATTTAATCAATGTACCTTCTGTGAAACCCCATTTTTGGGTCAGATTATAATCGTCGGTTAATGTATAACCGGTAACAGCCGTATCGTCGGTATTTATTGAAAAATTAACATCGTTTTCGGAAAAAACGGCTATCGGATGTTTTTTTATTCGTAACGGAACGGATCCGGTTAAATAACTTGACCAAGGACAACATTCAAAATGGACATTTTCTTCGATGCATTGACGATATATTTTATTATTTTCAAGTACTCTGTAACCGTGACCGATTCTTTCCGCACGATAATTATTCAATGCTCTTTCCGCCATTTCTGGGGGTCCTCTTTCCGATGCGTGTATTGTCCTATGTATGTGAAGTCTTTCTGCTCTTTCGAATATTTTTTGTTCTTCCGTATTTAATGGCACTTCATCTTCTATCGATGTTTCCGAAAATATCGCTGCCATATCTAACCCTAATAATCCTTTATCCGATTGTCGTCTGTACAAATCGAAAACTTCCATAGATTTATCAGTACCTCTTAGCAAGCATAAAATAGTACCCACTTTAATATTGAAATCTTTTTCTCCTTTTATGAAACCTCGATGTATGGCAGCGACAACTTCATCTAAATTTTCTTTGTTTGTATTTTTTTCCGTTAGAAATGCATGTGGATTATACCTTGCTTCGACGTAGAGAACATTTTGTTCTGCTTTATCCTCGCAAAATTCATAAGCAATACGTTCCATGGCATTAAAATCATCTTGAACAGCTGGTAAAAATATACCAAAAGGTGCCAAAAAATGACCCAAATTAACGGGATCCCTTACAACTAAAGCTTTTTTTAAATCTTTAAACGTCCCATTTCCAGGCATTTTTAAATTTTTTTCTTTTAACAATTCCCAGATTGTTTCATGTCTCATGCAACCATCGAGATGAGCGTGTAATTCGATTCTCGTCTTTGGCACGTTTTGTAAATTATTAAACTCTACAGCATCCGGAGAATTCATTTTTAATTGTAATTCTTTTCTTCTTTTGTTATTTGAATAATTTTTTTTCTATCAACAAACAATAAAAAAAAAAAATAATAATAATAATAAAAAAACCTTGATAATAAATACCTTGTCACAAAACAATAATTGTACTGAAATATAGCTTCTACAATGAACAAGTTTTATTATGCTCACTAGTATATTAGGTAGCCTAGATAGCGCTTCTCGCATTTTATTGCAAAACCTGAATAAGGTAGAGAGTGAGAGTGAGAGTGAGAGAGAGAGAGAGAGACATTAAATTATTGTATATTTATTTAAAAAAAAAAAAAAAAGAAATACCGTACTTACAATAAGACTCGTGTGTTAAACAACAACAATAACAATAACAAAAAAAAAAAAAAAACAATAAAAGTTTATTATTATTATTATTATTATTATTACGTTTTAATTTTCATAATAGAAAAAATATGTGTGTGTGCGTGTTTTTGTAGATATTTTTAAATATAATTACTGAAGATTTAAAAAAACTCTACAATCATATTTATGATAAACGATATTAATAATAATAAAAATTTATTTTTTTTAAATAAAATGAAATTGTTGTTGGCACCCGCAGTAACAACTTCAATGCAATCGCATAATTTTTCATCATCTGAATCGGCTGGTTTCATCTGTTTTAGAATTTCTCTAATAATTCTTTTCTTGTCTGATAAAGACCATATCCCTTTGTTACAACAATCAACTTTTTTCTTTTTATTCATCTTGTCATTTGATGACAATGGTTTTTTTTCTGTTCCTTCAAATACAAATTCCGCTAGAAATATAAATAGGTCAATCGACACCCAAAATGACAAAGAATATGAAAAAAATTTTTAAATAATTTGATTCCGATAATTTTTGACCTCTCGATCTGACTACATTTGAACAATGGCATTTCCCACGTAAATAAATTCCGGATCTGATTAAATATTTATCACCTGGTGTCTTGGGAGAGTTCAAAAATTCTTCTAATTTTCTCGACTGATAATCCGTTAACATCCTTGATTTTTTTAATATACATTCATTGTTCGGACATTTTTCAAACGTTTCATTATTATTATTATTATTAATATTATTAATATTATTTTCATTTCTTTGGAAAACCATCAGTGGGATTCCTAAATAATTTTCATTTTTTTTTTTTTAAAACTTATTTTAACAAAAAAAAATTAATAATAATAATAATAATAATTATTTACCATTTTCATTGTATTTTTGATTTAAAAATTTATTCGTGCCACCACTTTCGACGTTTTTTAGATTTTCTAAATTGAAATTTATTTTTATGAGATAAATATGATGATTTATTATTAATAATTGTATGAAATACCTTTCAATGCACATAATCCAGGAATAGTTTGACTGCATTCAGTTCCTGGGGGGCACGATTCGCAAGGAGCTCCCCTTTTATAAATTTGTTTTCCTCTTTCACTTCCAGGACCGTAATTACAAACCAATCGTTCGACCGTCCATACAAAACTCCCACTTGGATTAAAATCCTGAAAAATGTTCGACGATTGACTTTATGACGTCATTAAAATAATTTACGATATGAAAAATAAATAAATAAATTAACCATTGGTATTTTTTCCTGGAAAATAATTCTTGCACAACCAATCGCATAAGTTTCAGCCCATATAATATTTGCTATTTGATGTGATGTTTTATCATTTTCCAATCTATAAAAAAATGTAATAAAAATTATAAAAAAAAAAATTTATTTTATATTTCTATGGTGTGGGAATTTACTACTTACGGTAAAAAATTATCAATGTAACTTGTATTAAAATCTTTTCCTTCTTTATTCCATAAAAAAACAATTTGTGGTGCTTGTTTATCTATTAATGTGTTATTTACTCTCCTTGTACCCACATTTTGTGATACTTTAAACCTTTCTGAAATTTTAATAAAAAAAATTTATTAAAACTAAATATTATCATTATTATTTTCTATTTAATATTAAATTAATTATTCATTATATAAATGAATATAATAAAATATACTCGTATTTCTGCAAACATCTGATGGATATTTATCGTTACTGTTCAAACATTGTCCAGCCCATCTGGATGCTATTTCTTCTAATTCTTTGTCCCAGTACTTAATTTATAACAAAAAAAAAATTAATTAATTTTTTTTTTTACCATATTAACATTGTTTAAAAAAAATAAATTTAAATCTGACCATTTGTCTCATATTTGAACAAGTTGGAAGTTTTCTTAATTTATTTTTTTCACCGCCATTAGCAACGTTGCTTCGAAATTTATTATGAAGAAATAAAATTTTTTTCTTTTCTATGAACTT
>NW_002987093.1:4928-11242 GCF_000006295.1 Pediculus humanus corporis
TTAATTTTGGATCACAATAATCGTATTTTTCTATATTTTGTGAGCTACAAAAATAATAATTAAAATATAATAAAAATATTATTGATAAAACCAACCAATTCATTATAAAATCAAATTCCCAATCGAATATTTATTAAAAAAAAAAAAAAAATGAAATGTGTAAATTATTATTATTTTAAAAAATTATTCAAAAATCATGGATTTCAAAAAAAAAAAAAAAAAAAAAAAAAATTATGTTTAATTAAATAATATGTTGTGTTTTATTATTAAATAAATAATTTTTGTTTATTATTCATATTTTCTTCAATTTTTTTTTTGGTTTTGAATTATTCTAGAATATTTTTTCAACTCAAAACTTTTTTTGATGGTTTAATAACACAATAAAATTTGAACAGTAAATTTTTAGAAAAATTTTAATTATTAATTTGGTAACTGTTAATATATCTGAATTAAAGTTTTATAAAATAATTATTATAATAATTAAAATAATAATTAAAATAATTATTTGATTGATTTTGTTAATTACTTAAATGAGTAATGAAGGTGGCATTTTTCATTGACTTCTAACAAAACTGAATGTTAATTATTTGTATCTATTAAAATAATAATTTTTCTTGTTTTGATTGTTTTATATTAACTTATACTATTAATTTATACTATTAACTTATACTATTAGTTTGAAATACCTAAAACATGATTTAAATGCAATTAAAAAGCCCTGTCATTAGGTTATAGTGATTTTGCCTTTATTTTTTTCAAAAACATAAAACTTAATATGTCATTTATGATACAATATGTTTTATTTAATTAATTACAGGTTAATTATTTTAATTAACTTGATAGTCAAAAGTGTTTTGATATTTTTACTCTTTAAGTGTGAATGATCAAAGTAATTTAAGACCAACTTAACTTAGGCAGTTATGAATGGTTTAACAAAAAAGAAAAAATTTTAATAAAAACCAAATTTTTCTTTTCGGGGGGAGGGGGAGGGGAAGGAAAGTTATCTTATTAATTCATACTGCTTACAAATTGAAATAAAAAAACTATTTATGATTTAATAATTTATGATTTAAGAATTACAAATTGTACTGGGTTTTGAATAGTATTACTACACATAAACGATGAAATTGAAGTCGTTAAAAATTAACATTACAGTTTTTTGGCGTCTGTTTATAAATTATCAAAATATTTTCAGTTTTTTAAAAAATTAATAATATATAATAAATAATTACCGTTCGGAAGAAATATTTTAATGAAATTTAAATTTGATGTTACCGGATAAAAAAATTTTACAGAAGGAAACAAATTACGCGGGAAGAAATTTGTCGTCTGCATACTGTCGACATATTTCTTTTATAATAGTTCAAGTTAATTCCACGTTTTTTTCTTTTTATTTTATTTTTTTTGTGATAAACAAATATGTCAGTGTTTTGTCGATATTTTTTTTTTTTTTTTTTTTTTTTTTCTTCCCCAAAAAGGAAAAAAAATAAATATTCCCTTCAAAAATTTCGAAAAATATTAACATTTAAATTTTGAATTTTCTTTTTGATTAAAATTTTTTTTTATTAAAAAAATTATTGTTTTTTAAAAAAAAGTATTGTTATTAATTAAATATATTTATCTTATCATTTTAATTCAATTTACATAAATATATGTATATAAATAAATACATACATATATATATATATACAAATACATAAAAATTTTATTTTATACTTTTTATTTATTTTGACGTTAATTTTTCTATCGGAGTTATTTTAATTTATCTCTAATTTGCAATTTAATAATATTATAATCAAAGTAATAATTCTTTATTAAATATTTAATAATTAAGGATTTTTATAATTTTATTTAAGGAAATAAAATTTTTTTTTTTTTTTTAATTTTCAATTTCACTATTAATTTGAATATTAATTTTTTTAAATTTAAAAACTTTAAATAGTTCTCTTTTAATTATTATTATTATTTTTTTTTTGTGAAATAATGTTACAAAATAATTATTTTCAAAATTATGCATTTATTAATTTATTTCATTACAAATGAAATTTATTGTTTTAGCAGTTTACTAGATACTAATTTACAATGTTATTTCTGCAGTTTTTATTTATTATAAAATACAATCATTACAATTAATTTTTTTTTTCTCAAAAATGCCATTTGTTATCTAGACGAATTGAAAAATTATTACTTACAAAAATATTTAAATTAAAAAATTAGTAATCGTTTTTTTTTTTAACGTACTCGACAAATGTTTTATTATTTTAAAAAACTTTCAACTCTGTTTAACACAAATATCGAATGAGAAAAAAAAAAAAAAAAAACAAAATGATTTTATGCTATGTGATACATTACATTGCAATCAGTATTATCATGTTGCAATTTTGTGAGTGTTTATCGACAAATAATAAATGAAAAATAATATAAAACAAAGTGGAGGCAGTACATTTAAATACTACATATCGATTTTGAGAATAATTTAATATTACAATTAATTAATTTTATAAAAAATTTTTTTTTTTTCGATTTATCGAACAAAGGAAAAAAATTTTTTTTTTTTTTTTCTTATCAATGAGTAAAATTTTAAATAATCAAATGAAAATTTTCATGGCAATAAAAGAGCCAAAATTGATTAATTTCACTGTATTTTTTTTTTTTTTTTTTGTTACAAAATTTTTAAAAAAATTTTTTTTTGTTGTAATGTTAATTTTATTATTATTATTATTTTCAGGTAAATAATCAGGTGTTTTGAAACCAATAACTGTGAATACATTACCTGAATGGATTTCTTAATGTGAATTTTATGTGATATTAATTATGGAAAATAGTTGGAGTACATTTTTTTAGAGAAAAAAAAAAAAAATTTTTTTTTTCCACAATTAAAAGGTAAAGTATTATTATTTTTAAAAATTAAAATTTTTTTTTTTTTTATAATCAAAAATTGTGTTGCAGGTAAACTTGTTTGGTCACTCTTGATTGTTTGGCAAACAGGTTGACTCAATACTGTACAAATTTTATCTTGATTTAATACATGTCTTATTTCATGGTTTGATTTCAAAATAAAAATTATTTGATTATTTTTTTTTTTTTTTTTGGGGGTAAAATAATAATTAAAAAATATGGTAAATATGAGTTGGTGTGTCATTATTATTATTATTATTATTTATTTATAAAACTATAATATGTAATATTTTGGTTGCTACTTTTGTAATATTCACTTTTTCTCGTTTTGATTCGACTAATTTTTAAAAATTTTATATAATCATGTAATATTGTTCTAATTTGCAGGTTGTTTCGTGTTGAAACTTCAAATTGACACATTTTTAGCAGCACAGTAATTACAGTATTAACAATGATGTTACATTCCAATGTTAAAAATTCCAAAATAGGATCTTGAATGATGAGGATATGGGCTCGAATGTTTCTCGTCACTCGGGAAAAGGTTTATCGGGACGTAGAGCCCAATCAAGTGGTAGTCTGTATAGAATGTTAGCACCAAGAGTAGGAAGAGTTTTCAATCCTTGCGGAGAAAGCGTTAAACATAAAGATAGAAATAAATTTTGCGGTTCATTGCCAAATCATCTGGATGAAAAACGATTTTCCAGCGAAAGTAGTAGTTCGGAGAGCCTATATCGAATAAACGTTAATTATGGCAACATATACGAATTTGCCAAAGTGCCAAATTCTGGTTTTCCACCTCCTCCTCCTCCTCCTCCTCCTGTTCAACAAGATTTAATAGGGGGAGATCAAGGATACGGTTCAGAATGGTCTCCGGATGAAGATTTATCTGCACATGCCAATTCTGCCAATTCTTCTTCTTCTTCTCGAGATAAAGTTATTACGAATAATCATGAAATACCTTTTATTACCAAAGGTAAAATTTTCCTTTTTTATTATTTCATCCATTGAAAATCTCCAATTAAAATTTGTTTGTATAAATTATGTTAATTTTTACGAGTTACTAATTATTGAATAATTCATGATTTAACACCTGCATATTTACTTATTTCAATTTTAGAAAATACATTTGAAACTGAAATAATAAAAGGATCCAGAGGGTTGGGACTTAGCGTAACCGGTGGTGTTGGCACAACTGATTATCATCCCGGTCTCATTAGAATCAAACGTATTTTTCCTCATCAACCGGCATCAGAATGTGGGGTTTTAGAATTGGGAGACGTAATTTTAGAAGCTAATGGGGCTCCTTTAACCGGTCTTACCAATCATGTAATTTTACATTTCATGATGTGAATTGTATTTTTTTCGTCTTGAAATGATGATAAAAAAAAATTTTTCTTTTCTTTTCTTTTGCAGGAAGCTTTAGAAGTTCTCAGAACGACTTCAAACAATGTGATACTTAAAATTTGCCGTCCTCCACGTAACACTTTCAATTTTCCAGAAAGAGTTACTTGTGATCCTCCACCCATTCCAAAAAGAGATTCCAATAGAAATATTTGTAATTCTAGTCAAAGCAGTAACTTTTCCAAACAGTTACCATCGCCCGAAGAGGATTTCGGAGTGAGTTTTCCCAATTACGCCATCACAAGAGACAATTGTATCATTTAACCGTAATAATAAAAATCAAATTTATTTTTTACTTGTAGGAATTTAATGTGACTCTTCAGAAAGTCAACGGAAGTTTGGGATTCACGTTAAAGAAAGAAGACGAAAGTATTTTGGGACATTATGTTAGAGCATTGGTTCGAGAACCAGCCATTTCCGATGGAAGAATTCGTCCCGGTGATAAAATAGTATCGGTAAGAAGAATTTTTCTTGTTTTTTTTTTTTTTTTTTTTTTTGTTCCGTTAAATTGAAAAAAAAATTCAATTACAGGTAAACGGAAATGACATTTCATCAATGAGTCACGAAGAAGCCGTTGCTTTTCTTCGACAATGTGAAAACGAAGTTCAACTTCAACTTTACAGAGATCCAGCTCAGACTCCGATAACCGCTTTATCTCCGACAGAATCTCACAGATCATTCCGTCCAAAACCCGTCCTTAGACAAGAAGCCGTTGATATGTTGTGCACCCTCGCAGTGAAAAAACTAAGTCCCGGAGATTCTGATATTTTAAATAGTAAAAGTCGGTTTTTGAGCAGTTCTCCATCACCTAGAAGGAAAAAATTAACAAAAATGTCTCGCGAATCGGAATTGATTAATTTAAATTTAGAAAAAATCGATCAGATTATTCAGGCAGGCGGTGGTGGTGGTGATGATGATGATGATATACTAATTACAACGGAAACGTCATCGAATCCAAATGTAAAATTATCACTTGGAGAATGTGAGGAACCTGTCAGTTTACCACCGATTTCCACAACGGAAACAGAATTCAATCTTCACGGAAATCCGATTTATCAATCTGTTCATAACGTCGTACAATCGGATGGAGAAAGGAAAAGGGAAAAATCAAACAATATCGAAAAAGAAATGAAAGACAAAGGTTTATGTCAAAGAAAAGGAAGTCAAAGTTTATTGAAGTGGAAAGGTATAGTTTTCCCTTCGACCGGAAATATATCGGATCAAGAAAAAGATTCAAAAAATAAAGACGAAGAGGTATCATATAATGTTTTTTTTTTTATATTTTATTATTATTATTTTCTTTTAAAACGTATTTCAAACGTTTTTACAGATATTAACAGTTGAATTATACAGAGGTTGGAACAGCAGGTTGGGTTTCACATTAAAAAATTTCGATTCTAAAACATTTATCGGTGAAATTTATCCGGATAGCGTTGCAGCCAAAGATGGCCGACTTCGGTCGGGTGATGAAATTTTAATGGTGAATTTTTTTTTTTTTTTTTTTTTTTTTTTCTTTTACTTTTAAAAATAATAATAATCGAACAAATGTTTGTTTGTTTGTTTGTTTGTTTGTTTTTTTAAATTAATGATGAATCCATAAAAGGAATGACGACGCCGGAAGTTATAGATCTTTTACGTGGAATACGTGGAACAATTGCAATAACAATAAATCGGAATAAAAATTTTGACGTCAATCTATAAATTTTTTTACGTCATACTTTAAATATGACGTAATGGAAAAGAAAAAAAAAAACTGATAATATGTACATATATATATATTAATTAATTAATTAATTATTCCCTAGTCTTAATTTAAAACGGCTTTTATTATTATTATTATAGATAAAGAAAAAAGGGGGGAGGGGGTTAATTTATGTACGAAAATTTTTGTTTGTACTTGTCGGAAGCTTTTATTGCATTTATTTCCGGTTCCTTTTGGACTATTTCTCTCTCTCTCTCTTTTTTTTTAATTTTGAATCGTTTCAATATTGCACTGTATCGTTTCCGATCATTTT